>NC_090261.1:47309121-47406621 GCF_037325665.1 Littorina saxatilis
TCAAATGGTCATAAAATAAATGAGAACACCAACGGCAAATTTACTATTACATGTCTGAAATTGTCAAGGTCACAACTTCGTCTGTGTTTAAACTCACCCCATTGGTCGTGCTTAGGTCTTTGACCTTGAACCTGCTGAGATAGAGGTCAAAGGTGATGACCGCGTGACGTTTGTCCACTGTGCCTGACTGCAACACACAACAAGACGACATGTTTAGATGAAAGTAGTCAATTTTAACAAAGCAGAATAAAATTACTGGTTAAGTAGTGAAACTGGATCAGAAGAGTTAAAAAAAATGTCGACGTCTGTCCAGCATGTCACAAACGTCTGTAAACCATATCCAGTGTTGAGGCCAAGCAGCACACTGGAGATATACAAGAGAAGGAGTTCTACTGAGGTTTGAAACTCAGAAACCACCCAACGACCAAACAAACGGTGCAAATATTGGCACGACAGACGCTCACACGCACAAACAAACTGACACAATTACACGCGGACGGACAGACAGACAGATTGTCAGACTGATAAAAGGAATGTCTAACAGGCAGATAAGAAGGCAGGAAGACAGACAGACAGACAGAGACAAACACAGACATTCAGAAACAGTCATTCAGAAACAGTTGTTGTTTTTGGACACTACACAGAACAAGTAAGTCAAGTCAATCTAGTACCAATCAGCCAACCATACCGTAGTACTAAAATACAACAAGTAAGGAGAAAAACGCCTAATTTCACACTTCGGCAACAGAAACGGTCGAGCGACGAAACGAAGAAAAACAAACGCAAAGCTTTACTCGTATGTCTACAAGAAGTCTGCGAATAATAACAGGTTACCCACTACTCGCTGACGTCTATGGGTCAAGACCTCTTAATGAGCTAGCCTCGCACACCTGACCAATCCCTGACCGCAGACGGAAAATGTCCTATGTCCGAACGTATCATTCACCGGTCCGGGCTGTAACTGCCATCATTAGGAGTCTTCGTTTAAAAGCCTGTGTAAATATTTATCTGTAGTTCGTCAAGGCATTGACGTTAGTGTTATAACTTGCAGGAAGTAGACCTATGGGAAACACTGGACTACAATTAAGGAATTCATACGGTACTTTGGGGTGCGGCAATAACCCCAAACGGATCTCGCCTTGCCTATGCCCTGCATGGATATATTCAGACTGTTACAAGGGAACCTCCGTTTTAACATATTCTATCCCTTCAGACATTGTTTCTCGCTATATTATTGAAGTCTCTAAATGTACCTCCAGTTTAGGACTCCTTTCAAGTCTTGACCTATTTTTCTCTGATAAGGCGAGGGTGTACTACAATACTTACTACATAGCGTATAGGCTATAGCACACATCATTTTGTGAGGTGAGGGCAATTGGCTTGCAATTATCATGACCAATAAAAATATATTACACTGTTGTCTTTACTAACACAAAGGATATCTTTCTCACGTTTTTAGCAAATAACTACCACCTGTCCCGAAATGGAACCTGAAACTTTATAGAACACTGATTCATCCGGAATATTCATTTAGTGCTTCACACATAAAACGGGAAAAGACATAAATCCTTCATGGACAAAGACGTTAAGTCTGAGAATCACATATAAATGAAACGTGTCAAAGTCACACGACCATGCTAGGCCGGTATACCCAGGCAATTTTTATGTCAGCACTGTGTCATTCGGGAAGAAAAACTCAACAACTCGCAACATGAGCATAATACCAGACAAGCAGTAAAGTTTTATTGAAAGAACGCTCCACAAATCCATCGTTCAGATCAGGAACATGAAATGTTATCTACTTCCGCTCTTTACCAAAACAATGACAACGCTTTCTTTGCATACTGAAACTGACGACATCAAGCGCAGTAACCGTAAAATGTAAGAATACACCCAAACGTTTACGAGCCATTCAAAAAGATGTGCTCAAGCGCGAGCAAAATCGCTCCACTAACATGCAAATATTCACGCAAGAATCCATCAATGCGCCCTCACGAACTTGCAAATATTCACCACATGTCATGCAAATATCCATGTGAGCGCCAACGCCTCTGATCCATTAAAACACACTATGACATACCGTGTGTCAATTTTACAGCCTTCTTAACCTCATGCGCCGTTATAGCCAACAAAAAGAAGAGAAACACAAACAGTAAAACATGCAAACAAAGTCGACATTTTCTTTGTTCGGGAATTCACACCCACATGAAAATGCAGTCCCGTCTACACACCCATCGCATGAAACAGTTGAGCCACACACAAAAAAAGAAGGAAAACACAAACAGATTTCCAACGGGCACATTATTCACTTAATGCACAACTCTCTTTGTGTAGAATTCACACCCGTGTTAATGCAGTCACCACAAAGCAGTCGAGCCAGTTAATAAGTCCACAAAACTGTCACCAGTACAAGACTACTGCAAATTGAATACCATTTGCATACTTTACTCAATTCTCCCCTAAATAGACTGTTGCTGTCAAAATCGGCTTAAAAAGCCACTCCACTAAAAAAGCAGCATTTTGTACGTCCAGGCAATGGAGTTTCGTGTGTTGTCACTGAGGAACAGAAGTGGAAATGATGAAGTTTCTACAAAGGGAGGTGAAAGTCTGTTACAAGATGAACAGTTTGACAAATTAACACTTTCGTCCCTCAGTCAAAACAGGAGTTGCTTTCGCTGTTGTTAACGTTGTTGTTGTTGTTGTTGTTGTTGTTGTTAGTTGTGTTGTTTACTCCATTACCACAATTTTAAAAGTGAACGAATGTTGCAGCCAGACTCTACTCTCGTTGTCTTGTTTGTTTTGTTTTTGCTCTTGTGGGGACAAGCATTAACCACACTCACGTTTCGAGTTACGAAAAGATGAAGATGAAATAAACTAAGCAAAGCTGTGTCTACTCAAGATATTTGACATAGTTCACGCAACCATACTGAATGTCTCACATAAAATGATTCTGTCGCCTCACACGTTTGGAAGTCATGCAGCGTGTGCTGTCTGTTTTCCTCCAAGAGTTCCCGAAGAGATTAAAGTATAGCATGCTTTCTCATTTGTGTTTTTCACTCCTGGCTCGCCTCATCAGGTAAGACAGAAAGTCATTAAATCGTCATGGTTTGTGTTAATGTGCATGCGGGTAAGGTGCTCTTTATTGTCAGTGGTAGAGAGAGAGAGAGAGAGAGAGAGAGAGAGAGAGAGAGAGAGAGAGAGAGAGAGAGAGAGAGAGAGAGAGAGTGTGTGTGTGTGAGTATTGTGTGTGTGTGTTTTGTGTGTGTTGTGTGTGTGTGTGTGTGTGTGTGTGTGTGTGTGTGTGTGTGTGTGTGTGTGTGTGTGTGTGTGTGTGTCTGTGTGTGTGAGAGAGAAAGAGAGAGTGAGAAAGAGAGAGAGAGGGGGAGGGAGGAAGGGAGGGAGGGAGAGGGGTGTGGCAGGCAGACAGAGACAGATAGACAAAGTAAAGCAGCAAAGAGAGAGAAAGTCACGGAAGTCTTAATTCGTGAAGATTTATGTGCGGACGATGAGGTGCGCTTCAGTCTTAGCACACACGCCAGGTGGAAGCCAGCTTCTCGTGAGAGCCAAAATTGTGTAGGTACGGTGATCACAGTGCAACGTGATGCACACACAAAACAGGCAAATCTATTACTGTCAGCTTCCAACATCCATGCACTCACGAACACAAATATACTGCAGGTAGAAAGATTCATAAAAAGTTAAAGCCAACACATTGTGGCATCAGTTATCACCGATGGTTTCGGAAAGAACTTTAAGAAGTAAAGACGAACAAAGAGAGAACTTTAAGATGTAAAGACGAAGAGAGAGAGAGAGAGAGAGAGAGAGAGAGAGAGAGAGAGAGAGAGAGAGAGAGAGAGAGAGAGAGAGAGAGAGAGAGAAGGTGAGAGGCTTAGAAAAAGAAAGAGATAGAAAGAGAGAGAGAAGAAGAGAGCGAGAGAGAGAGAGAGAGAGAGACGGACAGACAGAGAGCCTCAGAGGGAGAGAGAGAGAGAGGGGGGGAGAGAGAGGGGGAGGGAGAGAGAGAGAGGGGGGGAGAGGCTTAGAAAAAGAAAGAGATATAGAGAGAGGGAGGGAGGGAGAGAGAGAGAGAGAGAGAGAGAGAGAGAGAGACAGACAGACAGACAGACGGACAGACAGAGAGCCTCAAAGGGAGAGAGAGAGAGACAGAGCCAGAGAGACCGAGACAGAGAGGGGGGAGGGGGAGGGGGCTTACGTACAAAACCAACAACACCTGCGCCTCTATACAGACCTACTAACAGAACATAATATAGCCGTTATTTTGACACCAAGGTAGAGCCTGTCCAAAACATCAGCCGGAGTCCGTGATTCAAAGTGCCAAATCAACACGTTACGCCCTCTGAGGAGAGAAACTACCTGCAACTAACCCTACATTCCACACTCAATTATTTTGTGTTGTACGCCTGCTTATTTCTCACTATTTAGTGCCAGCAAGGCGGGTGCCAGAATCTGTAGTATCTGTGAGATTTTTTCGAAAAACAAACATGTCATCTGGCACTTACGCACTGCTATGCAGGTAAAGAATAAAACCTTTAGCTATACTGCGTGAGTTAGTTTCTCTGACGAGGTTGCAAGGTGGGTGCCAGAGTATGTAGTTTTCTGACTTGATCGACAAATAGACATGAATCTTGAATTGACATACGTTTATATAGTGCTATCGTTGGGGGTAAAGATTAGTTTCGTAAACAAACAAACAAACAAACAAACATGTCTGCAGTGTAGTGGTTATCGAACACTACTCGGTGTCTACGTGAGGCAAAAGACTTGATTCTTATAACGCAGACACGGCAGCCACATGCCAAGGACATTTTTGAAAAAATATTGATTGAACGCCTGTACTTGATTTCCTTTCGTTGATAGGATCAATACAACTTTACCGCAAACACACTATGCGACCTTCAACACATCACCGCCTGCTTTGTTAGGGACGTACATCAAGTCAATTCAGAGCAAATGAATGCTACCCGAACATTGAATCAACATGGACTCAACTTCTTACTTAGATTCTATACATTGACTTGGTCGTATTTCGACAAGAACGCCACAGACGGATCTAACGGCAAAACGGATCTGACGAAACAGAACAACTGAGCATGACGACGAAGAGAAAAGTGCGAGTGAAGAGCTGGGGTACAAAGGTTCAAACTTGCGTAAGGCGTACATAGAACATCATGATAAAAAAAAATTGCGATAGCAAAGGGTGGGAAATCTCTGACTCTCCGAATAAGTGGGAACAGATTTTGGAGGGGAAATTTGAAAACAACATTGCTCTTGACTGGATTGAATGTAACAACGGTCAAAAGATATCATTTCAGGAGTCTCCCTTCAATAACTCCCACTACCTTTGACTCATTTCAGGAGTCTCCCTGCAATAACTCCCACTACCTTTGAAGAAAAGTCAATCAACTCGCAAGAAACAAAAGGAAAGAAACAAATGACCACATTGTCCAGTGTCCATGAACTTCACTGACAGTTCCACCGTCCCTTCTTACACAACAACAAACAGCGGAAAACCCACTCACTGTATCCACATACAAGCTCCCTCTCACGCTATACTGCTTCATTAACCTTACCGTGAAGGCAATCGAAAGTTGAACAAAAGTAGGTCTGTAATTAGCCGGATGGACGAAGACGAAAAAGAGAAAATTTAGAGCAGGAGAAGACGAAAAGAGTGGCTAAAAGAACCACCGAAGGACTCTTTCACAACCACATGAGTGCTCCAACACCGATGTTCTTTCTGCTTCTGAGAGAAGCGAGGGAGAAGGGAGAACAAGAAAGCCTACGACATGACGGAATCGTTACAGACAACATGAGAACGGATACACAATGTTGACGCGTTATACCGCTATATCTACCCCATATTTGTTATGCCCGATATTTGTTACGCCGAGAATTGTACTCGGTGAGCTTACATACGGTGTTATAAGCGAGGGGACGTAATGATGTACTAGGTTCGCTCAGACACATCTTTCTTTCTTTCTTTATTTGGTGTTTAACGTCGTTTTCAACCATTCAAGGTTATATCGCGACGGCGCTTAGACACAAAAGAAGTCGATATTGGTAAAAAGCACCTGACCCCAATCTCCACGATGTAAACTGCTACATTTGCAAAGGCAGCGCTCAAAAGACACTATTTTCTGTCGTGGATACTGGTTATTCGTTGAAGGTACGTTTCTCACAAGATTTAAGGCAGATCATTTTTGTATTATCATTTATGTCTATTTCATTTCTTACTTTATTAACTCAATGCTGAAAAATTGGGTTTGTTTTCTCACAGTGGAAAACTCGCAACCACACTAGTCGCGCTACCAAGGTGTGCATATTATGTTTAGGTGTAATCATCCACCTTCATTAATTTGCATCTTCAAAATCTTGATGATCGACATAGTAAAACGCAAGACAGTGACAATGGCATTAAAAGTGTCCATATAGAAAGCATACTGACATTGGCCTATACCTTAAATACTATCAGTTCTTAAAAGGTAGGCCTATATTCGAGTTTGCTCTTGTGTAAATAACGCTTTTGATGCGCGTTTACAATTTGGTTCTCATGCAACGCTCACTATTCAGGTAGGAAACTCGGCGTAACAAACATTTGGTACGTTTAGCGGGGTACCACGTCAAGATTGTATGATATGCTGGGTACGGGTCTGTTGGCACAATCGCCAGGTTTTCCCCTTCCACTCTGGCAGGGCAAATCATTGCGGTTAGTGGTCGATTGCCAAGTTCTATCTCCCTCTCTGCAATGTCACGAAAAGTCACGCCAACAGACAGAGGAATTTAGGGTGAAGCGAGCATCACTGGTGAACAGTGTATTGTTGTGAGGCGGTGCGGGGTTTGTGTTGGGCTGTTGTTGTGATGGTGTGTGTGTGTATGGGAATCATTGTGCCGTTTTGTGTGTTATGGGTTCGTGAACGGCACAATCGCCACCCCCCCCCCCCCCCCCCCCCCCAACACACACCGTTCATTCTGACAGAGTAAGATCAATTGCGTTCGTGGATATCAAAGTCCCTCCCACTCTCTGTTTGTCTGTCAGTCTGTCTCTCCCTCTCTGTCTGTCTGTCTGTCTGTCTCTCTTTCGCTGTCTCTCTCTGACACGAAAGGCCCGTCACACCAATTAACAAATAGAATAATTTAGGGGTTAGGTGACTGGGTGTAGTGTAGTGTAGTGTAGTATAGCCGGTGTAGTGTAGTGTAGTGTAGTGGATAGCGTAGTGTACGTGTAGTGTAGCGTAGCGTATCGTAGGGTAGTGTAGTGTACATGGCGTCGTGTAGTGTAGTGTTACATAGCATAGTGTAAGTGTGCGTGCGTACATGCCGGACGGGCCTATAGAGATTGACAAGATGGTCAACACACGAAGGAAGGTACCTTTAACTGGTGTCAGGAATCAGGAACAAAAGGAAGTACAACAAAACCCCGCAGGAAGAGAAGCAGCAGAAACTGGCGCTGCTCCAAAGCGACGAAAACATCATCTTTACGCGTCAGCACCAGCGCCAGTGCATACACATGTATATCAAATGCGCAGTTGCAAGCTTTCAAGGTACAGTCGTTCCCACGTAAACGATTCAGCTCATTCTCCTCTCAGATCTAGCAATTACAGGCCTTCAAAGGAGACAAGATCATCTCTTCATTTGGACACATACCAAACATCAACAACGTCGACGCTTTCTGTGCATCTTGGTCATTTTTCGATGAATTAATTACAATTTTCTTAAAAACCCAGTATGTTAATCTGCGAAATTAATTCATCCGAAAATTCGTTCTCTGCACACAAATCGGCCAGGCTGTTGATTTTTGTATGAGTCCAAGTGGAGGGATGGCCTTATCCCACGTAAAAGCTTCGGCAGATCTGAGATATTGAGCATAAAATGTTTTAACGGGAACAAGGACTGTATTTTTACAGCGGTAGTTACCGCGCACAGAAACAACGATTTTGACTTGGAAACTCAGTATAACCCGTATTTTCAGATACTTCGATTTGAACTAGCGTATCATGAGTTTGACAAAAGTACATTGAAACTGGATGAAATAATGATTCATGTGTTATTAGAATAGCGGCACAGAACTCGTTAAAGACGAAGAATCTTCTTTGCCCCACTTAGACGTATACTTCTAAACCATCAAAGCCGGTATACTTTTGTAATTACGGCACGACCATTTATTTATTCCGCTTTATTTTTTTTACAAGTGTCCTCGCTAAAAGAAACAGTTCCACAGGCGTAAAATGTACTTATCAGAAATATGTAATATATCAGAAAAAGAATTTCTTTCTACATGCGGGTATTATCCCTTTAAGAACAAGCACAAACGCACCTTGTGTACAAAAAAACCCATCTCTTTCTACAGGCGGACACTACCCCTTTAAGAGCAGACACAAATGCACCCAGTGTACCCTAAAAGAGAAAGCGAAAGAAGGAGAAATCGCTGGAATAATAGGTGTGGGATCTGAGCGTTTTTGCCTAGTAATGATCGTTTGATTACAGCCAGATCCTCATAAACCCATGGGCACGGATATGTATCTGTTTTTGTTATCATGGAATATCCCAAAGACAAGATAAGATAAGATAAGAAAACTTTAATGTTCATTTTCATTTTACATAAACATGGACATTTGTCTTTTAGCACCGTATCGCATTTCTAATAACACAAATACACGATACACCTTGGTTTTTCGCATGCAAGTGTACCTGCAGAATTACATGACATTGAAGGTAGTTTTTATTTTCTTCTTCTTCTTTAGTTGTTGCTGTTGTTGCCTCTTTGGGATATTTGTTTTAAGAAATCGGTCGTGTTTGACGTATCTTTTCTGCTGTCTGTCTCTATGTCGTTGAACTTGTTGCAGTTGTTCAAAAGCCTTACCTAAAACAAATGCATGAACAAATAATTGTCCAATGATAATGACCATGTACCACACACACACATTACAGACAGACAGAGAGAGAGAGAGAGAAAGAGAGAGAGAGAGAGAGAGAGAGAGAGAGAGAGAGAGAGAGAGAGAGAGAGAGAGAGAGAGAGAGAGAGAGAGACACGCACACACACACCCACACCCACATACAAAACTACCAAACACACACAACCACCACAACACGACTGATGCAGTAGTGGTGAAAGCAGTCAACGTACCTGGATATACAGGTGTGCATCTCCTAAGTCACCCCAACCCGCCCCACCTGGCAGTAAATAGGTAAATAATCTCAGCAGGTTCTACCTGTATTGCGGCGGCTGACAGCTACCTGTAGGCCTATTATACACTTGGCAAGGAAACTTCGAATGCAGTCACGCATTTTCTTTTTCAGTAGTGTGTCTTTCACGATCCTGGACTCTTCATGAATGAATATCAGAAATAGTTTTGCTATTCTTGTTTGGATTCTCGACACGGACTTTTTGAAATGGCAAGGAAACGTTTGAAGCAGTCGTGTTTCCCTGTCAGTCTCTCTATTTCATGCTCGCGGCCTCTTCGTGAATGAGTGTCAAGCGAGCGAGCGAGAGAGAGAGAGAGAGAGAGAGAGAGAGAGAGAGAGAGAGAGAGAGAGAGAGAGAGAGAGAGAGAGAGAGAGAGAGAGAGAGAGAGATTGATTGATTGATTGATTAAACTTTATTACAGAAGGATGGAGATTTTAGGCGTTGCCTAGTCTTACAATCTGTCCTTGCTAACTAACATATATATATTTTTTTTTAATACAAAACAGAACATGAAAACATTATAAGAGCAACAAAGGTTGACGGCAAAAATAATCATACTTATGATAATAAATGGCATTTAAAGGCAAAGAAAAAGTTATAGTATTTGATACTATTAAATACAATAACAGCAATAGAAATATGAAAATAGAAATAATGGTAATGATGATGATGTCATAACGATAATAACAATACTAACTGTAAAAAAAAAATTAACAACAATAATGATAATGATGATAATGGTTATAATAATAATAATAATAATAATTGTCAGTAAGTACTGGTGTCACATGACTGATGTGAACCAGTTCATTGGCTAATGGCGATGCGCTAAAACTGTTAGCGCACTCTTGGAGTGCGCTAACTTTTCCACAGAGCGTATTCTTCCGCCCTTTGCCTAAGCGACAGTGTACTCTCATCCTCAGAATTAATTAATGACATGTAGCTTATATTCTCCACAATACCAATGATTATGACCATAAATTTCCTGCTTCTCAATTAAAGCAGAAGTGGGTTTTTTTTCTGAGAGAGAGAGAGAGAGAGAGAGAGAGAGAGAGAGAGAGAGAGAGAGAGAGAGAGAGAGAGAGAGAGAGAGAGAGAGAGAGAGAGAGAGAGAGAGAGAGAGAGAGAGAGAGCCGAGGCCAATAAACCTATCAAGACAAAACGATCAGCCCTTAAAATTAGACCCAAACCACATTAATACAAAATAAAACACCACCGCAACCAGCAAAGACCATAACCCCTGCCTTAAAAGATTGACAGACATTTTTTATACTCGACCAAATCTGTTTGGTTATATTAGGTACCGGCAGTCAAAAAATGAGTCTGAAAAATCTCCTAATGTTTTGAGATGTTCTTATTCTTCTGTATAAAACAAGAATAACAAAACAAAAAGTAAGGTTCTATCTCAAATACTTCCTGAGATATCTGATTTTTAAAGTTTACAGTTAGCGTTAAGCGGTGCGTATTCACATTTTCTCCATTTTTGAGGTCACACACCATTTGAGTACTAAGTAAATGCCCATCTTAAACAAGTTTATCTTGCTAACATGTGCCTGCAGAACACAAAAATATCAATGAAATAGGATAGGATGTAGAGATACACTTGTACTGAAGCTGTCAATATTGAAAAAAAGGCTATTTGGGGGCGTGGCAAATGGCAGAAAATTGATAATTGGGCACGTTTAGGAATTTTTTTAACAAACAAAAAGACATCAAAACACATTAATTCTTCTGATTTCTACTCTCAATAGTATATACTTAAGAAATCTTCAATTACAGACATGTGGTTGTCTTCATTCAGTCACAATGAGGGAGCCAAAATCAGGAATTTCACCATTTTGACAGGCGGAAATGAAGATCGGAGGAACCCTGAAATATGCAAACTTTAACTGCCTGTAACTTTTGAACTACTGGACAAATATGCATCAAATTTTGACAGCAGTCACAAAATGCAACATACTCTTGGATACATCTCTTTTGTGGAAATTGAACACACCACTTTTGAAAGTTAATTCTTAAAAATATCAGAAAAAAGTAAAGACCTTCTGTAACGAAACTGAATCACAAATGACAGAAATCCACTTACTCACTGATTGTGATCTGCCTGGTTTTACTTATCAACAGTACTTCTCCACATACAAGTTATATTGTTCCTGGAGAGTGCTGTTTGGGACATGCCACATCCGTGCATTTGTGGAGATCGGTTCTAACAAAAAGTCCCATGCAAACACAAACACACTGCTGACGGTGTCACTGTCTTCTTTGGCTGGCCAAGAAAATCTGTTGTTGTCCAGAGAGCTCTTCTTTAAAAAGTTTACTTTTGCCTCATCTGCGCTTAGAATGTTTGTAACAGTGCCCACATGAAATGTTTCATCGTAGAACACTGCCACTGTCTGACCTGTCTGGGCAAATGAAAACCCGTCGCTATCTACTCGCTGGTCGTTCTCATGCTCTGAAGCAGAGGAGTCGGACTCTGATGGCTCGTCTTCCTCATCAAGGTTGTTGTCCACCCTGTCCCTGTGTTCTGGGAATGGGTCCTGGGACGCAAGGAACTCCTTCAGAGACTGTTCCAGGCCTGGAAGGTCCTGTGTGAGCTTCAGAAGCTCAGACTTGAATCCCAGGACATGCCGGAAAAAGCGAATCTGGGTCTTCAGAGCAGCCAGTTTTTCTCTTTGCAGAGCTTTTCGTTCTAGCAGCCTGTCGACATCACCAGCACTGCTGCAGGCTCCCCCATCTTGACGGATCTCTTGAGCAATATCTGCCTTCTCCCTTGCCTTCTTCTGTCGATCTGCCTCTGTCCGCTGCTGCTGAAGCTGTAGCTTCTGTCTTTTGCTGGCTTTCACCTCTCTGTCATTCTCTCGGTGACGCTTTCGCATTTCAGGACCACTACTGGATGCATTCAGAAGAAGTTGCCTTTGTTCCTCATTGGACTTCTGGTTGAACCAAGCCTTCATTGTTTTGTTCCGTTTCAACATGGTCAGAGTGCTGTGGTGGTGGACTGAGGAGTTGCGGTGCGTGTAAATGGAAATATCGAGATCCCCAAAGCAGGCTTCTCCCAAGAGGTTGGTGATGTGTGAATGCCGCAGCCGCTCCAACACTTGTGGATCCTGAACAGCATGGTATCGGCCACCAGGCAGGAAGTCGTCCAACTGTCGCTCAGTGACAGCAACAAAGTTGACACAGAAGTGGCTGAAGGCACGCTGCACTTTCTGTTGTGTCGCCTCATCCAGATCTAGGAGTGCTGCAAGTGACGATGCGTCTGGTACTTGGATACTGAAGAGTGATGGCACATGGGGGCTGAAAATGGAGGCACTGTCATCTCTCCACTCTCTCAGCTGTGCGTGCAGCTCCACAACAGGCAAGAAAAACTCTGCATAGCTCGTCTCCCCAGCACACAGTAGAGTCCAGTAAGGTCCTGTGATCCTCTCGTAGACCATGGCAAGCGTGGCAACAAAAACGTTCACCTCTTCACTCTGGGCATCCTTCAACACACTTTCCAGCTTCTGGTTCCTGCTCGGCATGTAATCTGACAGGAACTCTATGATGTCGTCACGGTGTGCCAGCAGCTTTGTTGCACCATAAAAGATGCTGTTAAACCGGTTAGATTTGAAGCTTGGCACAGTAGACGTCTTGTTGGTCATCTCACAGTATGCAAGCCATGCATCTCTGCAGCCACATTGATCATCGCCCCTGGGTCCTAGAACCTCGCAGGCCATCCGCACATAGCGAACAGCTGCTGCCTCCTTTGCCTGCCAATGTCCAAACTGAGCTGCGTTGTCTCGGCCAATACGCTGCTGCCCCCACTCGGTCTGTAGTTCTTTCAGTGACTTCTCTGCACTTGTGCCTGAAACAGTCAGAATTAAGAATATAAGATACAGCATTCAGTGATTCACACACATTTGCTGACATTGTAGAGATACAAAGTGATACTAGATAGTAATACAGAACAAACACACAGTTTAAAATACAGACTTAAAAATGTATCATTTACACATTACATTTACAGCACACTCTGCATAGAGGTTAACCTTTATAATAGACACAGACACTGATACAGTGAAACACATGTACAAAGCTGTGAAATGTGTTTACTCACCAAGTCCAAGCAAGTAATGGGCGTTGCAGTACAGGAACTGGAGATCCTCCTCTGTCCCCAGGGTTGCCTTTCTGAGGTCGTTGAAGTCTTTCTTCATGAGCTTGTTTGGAGCGGCTCTGTCAGACATCAGTCCTGAACACTTCTGCAGAGCTGCTTTGAAGCAGCGTTCTGTGTCGTCTTTGTCGTAGACTTGCGCCACTTCTTGGAGGAGACTGACGGTAACATCCACAAGAGTCTTGGCGTCTTCTGTAGCTACCTCTGTGAATCCACAGCTGAGGGACCCTGCACTTGTGGTCACTTGTTGACCCACATATTTCCGGTGGTCCCGTGTTGTTCCGTCAAAATGAATATCAAAATTGTCAGAGTCAAGCACAGTCTCGGCAACATGGTATTTAGCCAGGTAGTGCCCTTGATCCGCAAACCGCAGAGATGTGCGTTCAGATGGTACATCTTTGTCGTCGATATCGGTGTGGAACAGATTGCGCGCAACTGTTTGGATGACATGGCCACTGTTCTTTGCAGAAACCCCACAAGAAATGAGTCCAATGGTAGTTTTGATGACATCATGCGTGAATTTCTTCCTGGGGCCCTCCTCTGTTGTCTTCACAGTATGTACTACAGCTTCTTCAAGAAGATCAGCAGTCAGCTGATTATGTCTGTCCAAGTCTTGTTGTCGCTTCTCCTTCACACTGTTCAATTTGGCTCTCAGACTTGAATTAGCAGTCTGACACAACTTGAGTTTGTGCTTCAGACGCTCAATTGTTTGAATGCACCCACCATCCTCATGATCTTTCAGATTTTCTTCTCTCTTTTTTAAGTTGGTTTCCTGCCTTTTCAGTCTCTTGTAAAAGTTTGTTTGCCGAATTTTGCCGATGTACTCCTTGGCACTGCACAACTGGGTTTCCACACATTTTATGTGAGATGCACTACGTTCAGCTTTGCCTTGAAGTTTTGTCAAGTCTGCCTGCAAGATGGTTACGCTTTGAGTTTTCTCTTTGAGAAGGTCCTTGTAAATCATCTCTCGGTTCTTTGCTTCCAACAGACTCCCACTGAGCTCTTCATTGCTCCTGCGTAGTGCAGCTAACTGCCTGCCACTTGATGCAATCTTTAGATGAGTCAATTCATCTCCGGTTGGATGGTCAGCTGGGGGTGTTGCAGGTGCATTCTCTATTGCACAAGGCACAACAGACGGGACAGTAGGCATCGCAGATACCAGGGGAAAATGAGACTGCTGTTGAAATAAATAGTCTTTCAGCTTCGCCTCGTTGTTGCCTCTGTGCAGACTTTTAGAGAAAGTGTCATATGGTTTGCGTACTTTGTCGAGTCTTGCTCTAAGCTGCTTGTCAGACAAGTCTGAAATGTTAAGTCCAACATGTGTAAACCACTGCCTGCACAAAGTATGCCTCTCGTCTTTCTGGAACATGAGTAAGTCAATTAGTGTCCCATTTGTCACTAGTTCTGTAGGGCTGGGCAGGTCACACAGAGAGTCAGGAGACAGAAGATGGCGTCTTGTAAGTCACAACTTCTGCAAGAAGGGCCCAATGTTTCTGGTATTAATTTCCTCGCCCACATCAGCATACACAAATGCAACAATATCACCTTCACTAGAGTGGACTTCAGCAGCTTGTTTGTTTGCACGCCTGACCTCTTCCTTCAGGGTTGTATGAAGAAGAAGACTGTTGTCACAGATGGAAGAAAACAGAGTCTCCATATCCTCCCATGATTTCCCAAGCTGAAGCCGCAACTGATCAAGTTGGATGAGGAGACGATTTGTAAGGACTTGATGCTTGGGGAGGGCAACTTTTCTTCCTCGTCCTGCGCTTGACATCCATCTGCTTAGTCGATCAAAGTTGTCATCTTCTGAATAAAATAAAAACAAAACTCATGAGTAAATTGACATCTTTAAATCAAATGGTTTGTCTCATCTGTGTTTTGTTTTGAACTCTATGATAATAGTTACTTCACTTTTGCTCTAAAAATTTTTTTTTAAAAGAGAGAGAGAGAGAGCACTTAAATGTGGACTTTTGCACTTCTAAAACTATATCTGAGAAGCAATTGCGTGTAAACAAGGTGCACTTTTCACGTAAAGAATTATTTCTTTCAGGCTACAACACGAAAAAAGCCAAATAGTAGAAAACGAAACCTGACTGAGTTATTCTTTGAAACCTTCGACGCCTTACTTCCGGTCTAACACTTTCGTACACAACAGTCAATATCTACGCTTAAATGTGCCATCCTGTTACAATAATGACAAAAATACTATCAAATAAGTTCAAAGTATCAACCAAAGTACATAAAGTCAACAGGAAAGACAGCAAGAAAAATAAAAAGCTTCGACACCAGTAGCGTATGAGCGAAACACAGTACAATTTCAGACCGGTCCACTTCACCACTTTGATTTACAATCTACACGAAGATACAGACAAGAGAAACAAAATATAGGCCTAAGCTTCTTTAGATAACTTTAATACAACAAAACAAAACAATATTTACCGATGAAAGGCCTGAATGCGTTGAGCCAAGGGTAATCTGTACTGTTCTCAATCGCAGCATTTGAACCTCGATTCGCCATTGTTGACATGCGAACATGTGTGTGGTTTGAATGTGAAGGTCGGCTTTCCCGGCTTGCGATTGGCTCCCATTGACCTGACCTCTTAGTTTCGTATATCACTGTTTTCAGCAGAAAACAAGCTTTCCAGCGCACTATAAGACTTGCAGTGTATTTTGTACGGTTTGTGAGATACAAAGGTTTAAAAACAAGCAATAGTTTTGAACTAAAAGTTCAAAATTTTCCATCCATTCTTTGGGAATAAAACTTATACGAAAACAATCTACAGGAAGAGATGAACCAAAATATGGTAATTATATGCTAATTTGAAGGTTGTGGGGTCAAGCAGAAAAGAATTTCCCCAACAGCTGTAGATCGTGGTTCAAAGCAACGCGAGAAAAGGAGCGTCAGCCACCGAGGGATTTGCCGACCGTGGTCAAGTTTGGAATTAAATTTCTCTCTCACACACTCATATTTGACAAAACAAGACACATTAATAAAAGATTGAAAAAATGATCTTTATTTTGATACCATTTTTTTTAAAATTTGGTTAGTAATTGCTGAAGCAGAGTAAGTTGAAAAGTGCCATATTTCACTCAAGTTTTGCCTTTCCCGCACTGCTGCTGATAGCACTGCCGGTACCTAGTTATATGCATGATCCGTTTTTACACTGCAATAAGCCATGCGAGAAGTGAAGCCATGCGTGACGAAAACGAAGTCGGCAAGGTACAGATATGGGGTGGCGTAAGAATCAAACAGCAGTGCCGGTGAAACAATGCCTTGCGGGAAAAATGTGAGGGAACTAGTGTAGATACTATACATTTTGTTTTCTGCAGAGTCTTGTAGTTGTAGTTCAGAATTACAGTATTTTGCGCGCGTCATACGAGTAGGGACAGCTGCATAAACATGCACGTACACGTTCTAGCAACTTTCTTTCCTCTTTGACAAAGACAGACAGATAGACAGACAGGAAGGCAGGCAAAATGACAGACCAGAGAGTACGGGAGAGAGATTTCATACAGACTCTGTCTGTCTGTCTGTGTCTGTCTGTCCTTCTTTCTCCCTCTTTCTAAGATAGTAAGACGCAGTCACAAAGAAACGAAATAATACGTAAACACTCGCGATCAAATTACCTGCTAATGACAATGAATCAACATACAAAGCAAATACGCAAATGAACAGACTCCGCGGGACTTCTCTTCAAGTTACATACCCAAACCTGTTTCGGCGGTCATCTGTGTCTTGCACTCTACAGCATGCTGCCAAATTTCTCCGCTTTCTCACCGTGTCTCGATCATAAATAATGCAACGAAACGCTATTCATGCCACCGAGGTGTTCGGTGTAATAGGTAAAGGCCACCACGAAGTCATGCATGTTTTAGTACAAGCTACAGAAGCACCATGTCATGTCAGAATGAAACAAAGTCATTGTCCATAGTATAACTACCCAACACAAGCAGAAGATTGTCTGTCATAGTCACATCAGAGTTCCCCTGAGATTATACAGAAATTCTTTGCTATCTGTCGTGGTATCTGTCGTGGTATCTGTCGTCAATACTATCACTGTGGCACTGACCCTAGTTGAGCATTCCAAAATGTCCAGGTACGGAGGGCTTACACCAAAGCGAGATACATTTTTCACCTCATACTGTAACATTGGCCTGTAATTTCTCATACAGACCACGTTTAGTTATATACATTAGAGGGAAAGATTGTTATGTTATGCGACCAAGCCGTGTCATGTTTCTCTGCAGTGGACACGTGAAATAATTTTGGAGTTATTGGTAAGAACAAAGACAGGACACCAAAGGCAGGTTTCTCTGCAGTGGACACGTGAAATAATTTTGGAGTTATTGGTAAGAACAAAGACAGGACACCAAAGGCAGAGTAGTAAGGTACCTACCCGAACACCAAACGGCGGTGCGTCATCCTTGATCAAATGGTCCTTACACCGGAGTAATGAACGTCCGCGTGTTGTGAAGTCGATTTTAAACGTGTGTTTCTACGGGGAACCTATTAGGACCTACGCGAATATCTACGCACGACAATCATCACTTTAGCTAGCACAGAGCGTAGCCTTCTTACCTACCCAATCACACAGATAAATATTCTTGATCCAAAGTTTATTCAGACCTTGAAGATATTAATGTAGAATTCAACAGCCGTCAGGAAAAAAAGACTTGTACGCAGAATGTGTTCACATTCGGGCAATGCGAAGTCACTCACGAGCGATGAATATCCTTGATCCACAGTTTATGCACTAGAACTAAAAAATGTTCTAAGTGGAAATAAGGACCACTACAAAAACAAAACACAAAACACACACACACACACACAGTCACTGTACTGCCTACCGAAACATAAACGGCAAAGGTGGACTTCGCAATCGCGAGTAGCTATAGATTTCTGAGTCGAGACACACTTATCTGCTGAAAGACTGAAAATGAATAGAATGTCTAAGGCAGGAGTAACGACCACCACCGCACGGACAGAGTCACTGTATTACCTACTCGAATCTACTGGTAACGGTACACTTCTCAGACAGCAGGTCGTCTTCAGTTGCCGAATTTTAAATCTGCAGAAACACTGAGATTGAACAAAAATGTCCAGGTAGGAATATGGTCTACCACGCCACAGTACACACACACACAAGAATAGTCACTGTACTGTAACAAATACGGCAACGGTATTCACAATGCCACAAAGAAAGTGAAAAGAATGTCCAGGTAGGAACAACGAACACCACACCTCACCACAGCACACACAGAGTCACTCGTATTACCTACTCAAATCTACACGGCTCAGGTATCCTTCGCCAGTCACAAATGAGGTATATAGCTAACACTTTTTAAGGCGAGACATAGCCTAGTCTCTTGCAGAATACCTGAAACTGAAAAGAACGGTCCTGGTAGGAATAACGACTACCACAAGCACACACGGAGAGTCCCTGTACTACCTACTCAAATATACACGGCACAGGTGTACTTCGCAGGTCACAGGCGGCCTCACACTATGAATGAATGAAAGCCGGTTTAAGACATAATGAGACAGACTAGTCGACAGCTACTAAGACGTGACCCTTTCCTTTTATGCAGTGTATAGCTATGACCTAAAACAGACGCTGAAGGCGATCGAGGGTTGCGCGAACACTCTAACGCTTGTTTTGCAGCAAAGGTATGAAACTTCACGACACAATTTTAATTTAACCATGCAGCTGGGGAAATAACGAAAAAATACACCCAGCAACATTATGGAAGTGTTGCACGAACACTGTAAGGATTATTTTACAGCATCAGTATCAATATGATCAGAGGCGGAATATTAAAACAAGTCGCGTAAGGCGAAAATACAATATTTAGTCAAGTAGCTGTCGAACTCACAGAATGAAACTGAACGCAATGCCATTTTTCAGCAAGACCGTATACTCGTAGCATCGTCAGTCCACCGCTCATGGCAAAGGCAGTGAAATTGACAAGAAGAGCGGGGTAGTAGTTGCGCTAAGAAGGATAGCACGCTTTTCTGTACCGATCTTTGTTTTAACTTTCTGAGCGTGTTTTTAATCCAAACATAATTATCATATCTATATGTTTTTGGAATCAGGAACCGACAAGGAATAAGATGAACGTGTTTTGAAATTGATTTCGACAATTTAATTTTGATAATAATATTTATATATTTAATTTTCAGAGCTTGTTTTTAATCCGAATATAACATATTTATATGTTTTGGAATCAGCAAATGATGGAGAATAAGATAAACGTAAATTTGAATCGTTTTATAAATTTTTATTTTTTTTTTACAATTTTCAGATTTTTAATGACCAAAGTCATTAATTAATTTTTAAGCCACCAAGCTGAAATGCAATACCGAAGTCCGGGCTTCGTCGAAGATTACTTGACCAAAATTTCAACCAATTTGGTTGAAAAATGAGGGCGTGACAGTGCCGCCTCAACTTTCAGGAAAAGCCGGCTATGACGTCATCAAAGACATTTATCAAAAAAATGAAAAAAACGTTCGGGGATTTCATACCCAGGAACTCTCATGTCAAATTTCATAAAGATCGGTCCAGTAGTTTAGTCTGAATCGCTCTACACACACACACACACACACACAGACACACAGACACACGCACATACACCACGACCCTCGTTTCGATTCCCCCTCGATGTTAAAATATTTAGTCAAAACTTGACTAAATATAAAAACACTTGACTGTGACCACAAATAATAATAATAATAATAATAATAATAATAATAATAATAATAATAATAATAATAATAATAATAATAATAATAATACGAATATTTATAACGCGCACATATCTCACCAACAGGCGACTCAAGGCGCACATACACTCATTCACACACACGGAGACTTAAAGTCACCAACACACACACACCATCAACCATTAAAATATGTACAGTTATTCAGGGTGGGATGGGGTGGGCAGTGTAGAATGCATGGATTATGTGGAAAAAAGGAATGTCTTGAGTGCAGATTTGAATGATTCGAGGGACTGTTGTTGACGGAGGGGGAGAGGTAGTGTGTTCCATTGGCTAGGTGCTTGGAAAGAAAATGAGCGTTGACCTGCTGTACGTTTGAGAGAGTGCGCAAATTGAGATGAGGACAGAACATCGTTAATCATTACTACTTCCTTTTCCTTCCAGCAGTGTGTGGTTGTGGAATTCTAACTTTTAACAGCTTTTCGCCAAACTCTCTTCCGCCGCTATGACGTTGTGGACCTGCGACCTGAACAAGCTACAGTAGACTACGAGAAAGCGAACAAACAAGAACATCCACAGGCCTAAGAAGACAGGCAAACACTCTGAGGCCTCGCACGCCAAATCACAGCCCACAGCAAACACAAAATATGCAGGTTCGTTCGTGGACACACTTTCATGAAGCATAGGCACCGGATTCCAATAAACAGATGCCATTTCTTCAGAACTGTGAGACAGGCAGGCAGAGAGATAAACGAAACGTACGGGCACACACACACACCAGACACGGCGACAGACTTTCGTTTCATTCCTGCTTTATACGTTGCTCTCTCGCACTATCACACCAGAAAATGTGAATACCTGAGGAGGAAGTAAGCTTGCTTCGCGTACCTGTGCCTGAAAAACACTATGTCTGCATGGCTCTGATGCATTATCAGATCGGTAAACTCCCCCGAAAACAACATAAGGCTACCTAAATGGCGGGAAAACACGGTTATACACTTAAACACCCACTTGTACAAAACACAGACACGAGTGTACGTGGGAGTTCCAGCCCATAAACGAAGAAGAAGAAAAAGAAGAAGAAGAAGAAAAAGAAGAAGAAGAAGAAGAAGAAGAAGAAGAAGAAGAAGAAGAAGAAGACGACGACGACGACGGTAAGCAGAAAAAACCCACGAGAAGTAAGCACGCTTATTTCGCGTACCTGAGTATGAAAAACGCCAACTGTCTATCTGGCTCCCTCCCACTATAACTTCAAAAAGATCTGAAAGCAGACAAGCTGAGAAGTATTAACTACATTTGCTTTGCGTACCTGTGCATGAACAAACGTCAACTCGTCACCAGCGCCCACACCTACCTGCCTGGCATTCGGACCGTCTGAGCCAAGCCAATGATTGCTTTGAAAATGGCATACTTGTTCCAAACAGATTTCACCGACAGGTGGTCGATCAAGATAAATGACTTTTTAAACTGCACCAACTGTTGTAAACAGTTTCTGCAACTGTCAAAGTCTTTGAGTAACCAGGAATACAAGAAATGTGAAAGAATGACTTAGGGCAAAGAACTGAAGTCACGTTTCGAGCCAAGTCAATGGCTGCTTGGAAATGGCATACTTGTTCCAAACAGATTTTACTGGCAGGTGGTCGATCATGATAAATGACTTTTTAAACTGCACCCACTGTTGTAAACAGTTCCTGCTACTGTCGAAGTCTTTTCCGTAACCAGGAACACAAACAACGTGAAAGAAATTCAATGACTCAGGGCAATGAACTGAAGGCACGTTTCAAAGTAAACTCCCACGCACTTGAACGTAAACTGTCGTGTCTTTAACAACAAAATGTCCTCGTCAAACGAACTGAATTAAATTGAGTAAATGAGTATGTAAATCGTAGTTTTTATCATGTTCGTAAAATACGTTGTGTTGTTGTCTTTATACTAACAAAAAACAAACAAACAAACAAACAAACAAAAAACAAACAAAAAAAACAAGTCGCGTAAGGCGAAAATACAATATTTAGTCAAGTAGCTGTCGAACTCACAGAATGAAACTGAACGCAACGCAACGCAGCAAGACCGTATACTCGTAGCATCGTCACTCCACCGCCCGTGGCAAAGGCAGTGCCCGTGGAATTGACAAGAAGAGCGGGGTATTCGTTGCGCTGAGAAGGATAGCACGCTTTTCTGTACCTCTCTTCGTTTTAACTTTCTGAGCGTGTTTTTAATCCAAACATATCATATCTATATATTTTTGGAATCAGGAACCAACAAGGAATAAGATGAAAGTGTTTTTAAATTGATTTCGAAAAATAAATTTTGATAATAATTTTTATATATTTAATTTTCAGAGCTTGTTTTTAATCCGAATATAACATATTTATATGTTTTTGGAATCAGCAAATGATGGAGAATAAGATAAACGTAAATTTGGATCGTTTTATAAATTTTTATTTTTTTTTTACAATTTTCAGATTTTTAATGACCAAAGTCATTAATTAATTTTTAAGCCACCAAGCTGAAATGCAATACCGAAGTCCGGGCTTCGTCGAAGATTACTTGACCAAAATTTCAACCAATTTGGTTGAAAAATGAGGGCGTGACAGTGCCGCCTCAACTTTCACGAAAAGCCGGATATGACGTCATCAAAGACATTTATCAAAAAAATGAAAAAAACGTCTGGGATTTCATACCCAGGAACTCTCATGTCAAATTTCATAAAGATCGGTCCAGTAGTTTAGTCTGAATCGCTCTACACACACACACACACGCACACACGCACGCACATACACCACGACCCTCGTTTCGATTCCCCCTCGATGTTAAAATATTTAGTCAAAACTTGACTAAATATAACAAACAGAACACATTTCGTAAAGGAACATTTACACATAGAAACTTAATACTTTTTCTTTTGGACGCAGAAACTTCGATTTGTTTTTGTCAATGAAAGTTTCAATTGTCTCATTTGTCTATTTACCGTTTCAACTGATTGAGACACTGGTCACTGCACTGCATAATGTTTTCACACTAAACATGCAAATTTAGAATTACTCAGCAGTGACGTTTGTCCACGGTTACTATTCTGCAATGCCGCCACACACAAAAAATCCCCCAAAAATCCAAAAACAGCTAATGTCTCTTCTCAATGCCTGAGAGAACGGTATAAGAAACTCACAAACACTGATAAAATCTACCTACACGAAATAAATTGTGTTTGGATGGCTTCGAACTGTAAACAGTCCTTCACCAGTTCGATGACTATAGACCAAAGGGGAGCAGGCGAAATCCACACCACATACGCGTAGGCCTACGTGCCGCGCTGAAAGCCGAACTCACATGTACTAGAAAGTGAGAGTGACTTCGGTCATTTTTTGAAGTAGGTACATGTACAATGAAAAGAGGCTTCCTTCGGGATTCAGTTTGGATGGAAAGAACCGACCAACCTCACTGCCATTTTGCAAGGACGCGTCAGTTGAAAAAGTAATAAATTCAGAATACTACATGACCTGCTGTGTGATACCAGTTTTGTTGTTGTTGTTTTAATTATATTTTAATGTGAGCATAATCGAGCTTTTCAATATTTGGAGAAAAAACATCGAGTGGGATGGGGGTAGATGCGTGTGTGAGTGTGTTGACGGGGTGGATGGGTGTTTTTGAGGGCGCCTATATAGCGTCTAAATACTGTACCAACCAAACAAACACGCACACAAACAAACAAACAAACAAACAAACAAAAGATGTGATTCCACTACATGACTGGAACTGTTTTTACAACGTATGACATTGCTTCTATGCATTTATTCAACAACCATGCGGACTGATCTGACGACTCTCAACACAAAGTCAAAGCAAAGCATTACTAGCGTAAAGGTACATGCTTTCTCGTGAAAGTGATCAAGTCATCCACTACCAAAGATCCGATAAACCTTTTACACAGGATCCTTAAAATTAAACACCTCCCCGAAATCACCAGCTAGCTGTTTTTCTGCACATCTGAAATTCGTTGCTGATTTATATTCGTAATTCAAACCTACGTCAATCACGAAATAAATTGAGGGTAACAAAAAATATCACACTCTACACAAAAAGCAGCCAGGCTGTTGATTGTTGCTATGTGTCCAAGGTGTGGAACAGTCTTATTCCACCAGAAAGTCTGGGCAGGTCTCAGATGGTGAAAAGGATCGCGTACACGAGAAGGAATGGACGTTTAAGGTAGACATTCCTTATTCACAGTATTGCTAGCATGCAGCGTAGATCACCCGCCTGACAGACTAAGTCATGGCAAAGACTGTATCTTGAGGGTCTGCTCTGTTCATGGTCTGTTTTGGCACCACACCTGCATTAGGAACAGCCGCTGAGTAACACTGAGTGGATTAAAACTCAGTAGGAACAGCTAACGTAGACGGGAAAGGGCAGGCTTATCTCAGTCCCACCATGTGAACAACACCTACACTACACGTTTCAATGCCTCTCTGACCCATTCAAAGACACCGGGGCGCCATGGGAGCCACAGAAAACAAGGGGTGCCAATGTGTAGCCATACAAGCGTAAATGCATTGATGACTTGGAACACGGTGTTTCCTGTCATCATGTAACACCCCCCCCCCCCCCCCCAGCACTCCAACACCAACCCCACTCGCCAAAATTACTGTCCGGAAATATGTTGAAATACTGAAGTTCAATAAAAACAACTGCAAAAACAAACACACTACGAAACAAGCAAATCCCCTTATAATGAAACATCGACTTCAACTTGATGAACAGGAAACATTTTGTCACAGAAGAAGACAAGGGAAACACAAAAAGGTATAAACAACAATGGCAGAAATGATTGAGCACTGCAATTATAAAAATCAGAAGACCCGCGTGTACCACTTACACACTATGAGAGAAGAAAATAAAACAGAAGTATCAGAATACAGGCCCGGAGCGCACAACCAGATCTTTGTACTGTGTAATAACATTTGTAAGAACAATCAGATCACGAAAGACACATACAAAGAGCGGCAACATTGATACGTTTTCAACACACAACAGGTAAAATATGTTCGATTTTGTCAGAATTCTTCGCTGGCGTGAACCGACTTCACCAAGATCTACCAATGGCCTTCAAGAATGGCAGTATTCTCCAAATCCCTCGTCTGTCGTCATCTGTCTTTAATGACCACAGACCACGGCACCACGGGGTCCAAAGGGTGGGCAAAAGGTCAGAATACAGGAATAAATATTCTTCAGGTCAGTTTGTATTGACAGTGTCTCGTGAAAAGCGAGCTGGCCACAAGAGGTCGGCTTCTTCACAGTCCGCTCTGAAAAGTTTTCATTGTTCGTTTAGTGGTCTCCTTTCTTTTCAAGGCTAGTACACCGAATGGTACTTTGAGCCTTGGATCCTGTATTGGCTTAAGAATATCTAGCTATTTGTAAAGTGGATTTACTATTTTGCTGTGTAAATCAAATGACGCTTTGAACTGACTACGGGACCTTGAACTGAAACTGGTTTTATTCTCGATCAGTCAGAAACCCACATCCCTTGCCCCCAGTCCCCTTTTGTCTGGTACCTTTCAACAGAAGCACAAACAAAGTGTGGTATACCATGCAAATACTTTTTGACAGTAATAATAGGATCTCTTTTGTGGAGGCGGTGATATTTAGAGTTGATTTCCCTAGTTAATTCACTGATTGCAAGTCTTTGTTCAGACAGAAGTTCATACCTGATTGGCTTTTTGCCTTGAAAAGTGTCGGTATCAGACGTTTCCTGGCTTCCAACACGGTGTTGATTTCGTACAAATATCGTTCGCGTCGGTATTTTGTTCTTGCTCATCACTTCTGTGGTGTCATGAGCTACCCGGATATTAAATAGAGACCGTTTAAATATACACCCAAGTCTGTTTAAGCTTTGGTTGAATGTGGCTATTGTAACAGCACAAACCCCCCACATATATTGCAAGGGAGAAAAATAGCTCAACGAAAGAAAATCTGATGATTCAGCATAATTCCCTGTCGGTGTCTACATTTCAAGGGATGAGATTTAGCGTAATTTTTATCTTCTGAATTAACGAGATGCACATAACAACTTGGTTTTAGTACAGGCCAAATCAGAGACCAAGTTGAGTAAATGCAAATTCACCGATACTGCTTTCCAAAAGAAAATCCAAAAACGATAAGTGAGACAACGAAGGCACGATAATTTTTACCAGTATTTTTTTTTACTAGTACAGCCAGCAATAGAAGTCTCAGGTCGAAGTGAATAAGGTCATTCACACTAACAGGTCGACGTCTAAACATTAAACTGTTCACAACGACTATCAAAGCAAACCTTCAAACAAACCTGTCACTCGGGATTCTCTCAGTTCAAATCGTGTGTTCAACAGAGCAGCAACATAAGTATACCCCAAAAGTCAACAGATTTACTTCAAAAGCTTAAAGTTCTGACCCCAAATAACCCCTGTCAGTCGAGACTCCCTGAGTTTAAAAGTTTTGTGTACTATGCGGGGACTAGGTTGTACGCCGTAACAGTTTGAATTCATAACTCTTTAACATGACGTATTACTCCATGCCATTCCTTCAACGAATAATCAACACCTACGAACCACGTCAAACTTCAATCAATGCAATACCCACTTACAAAATGCACTTGATATCAGTACTTTTCACTGATTGCAAGTCTTCGTTCAGACAGAAGTTCATGCCTGATTGGCTTTTTGCCATGAAATGTCTCGGCATGTTACACAAAATTCAATGATAGCAGTACATTTCAAGTCAAACAAACTCCAAATTCTTACCAACATTTCACGCGACAGAAATACCGTATTTAATTAATGACTATCCAATAGACCTTCTTTTGAAAACTCTCCCGCAACCTGATTTATCAGCTGTAATCCGTCGAGATAGCTGCCAAGAAAAACGAAGACCACAAAAAAAGTGGCCCAAACTTTATCACTGTTTACCTCCCCCTGGCGACCAAACATAAACGCACCCATAAAACATTCAAAGGCAAGGTCACGTGCAAACAATTTATAGAGTGAGTTAAAAAGAATGAGCTTGGCAGGACGGTGAAAGGACAGAATTCCAGGTTATTTAGTTTTGTTGTGGTAAACTGCAATATAGTCAACTGAGTTATGATTAATTGTGTGAAGTAACTTTTTTGTGTGGTCCTCTCGTAGTTTACTTTCGTTACCTATCACACACACACACACACACACACACACACACACTCTCTCTCTCTCTTTTTCTCGCTCTCTCTCTAGGCCTCTCTTTCTGTCACAGTTCAGCGATTACCACTGCCAAAGGTCAAATTGTATGTGAGACAAATACGGTGCTGACAGGTTGAAACGAAACGCGGGAGGCATGAAGGGGCAGAGCGAGCGAGAGAGAGAGAGAGAGGGAGAGGGAGACACAGACACAGACAGCCAGACAGACAGAGAAACAGACAGAGACAGAGAGAGACAGAGAGAATGAGAGCGTTGTTTGTGTGTGTGCGCTCGTGTGTGTGTGTGTGTGGTTTTGTGGTGGTGGTGGTGTGTGTGTGTGTGTGCGCGCGCGTTCGTGTACGTATTTGTGTGTGGTGTGTTTGTGCGTGTGTTTGTGTGTGTTCGTACGTGTGTGTGTGTGTGTGTGTGTGTGTGTGTGTGTGTGTGTGTGTGTTCGTGCGTTCGAGAATGTGTATATGTGTGAGAGAGAGAACGAGAGACGGAGAGAAAGACAGAGAGACAAGAGTTGCAGACTGAAAGTTCAAATGTCATCTGGACAACACGAAGGAAGGTGCGTGTGACGCAGAAAAAGAGACAACCACACCAAGAAGTGCAGAGACAGACAGACAGACAGGCAGACATATATACAGACATATATACAGACAGACAGACAGACAGACAGACAGTCAAATCGACCGACCAACAGACAAACGAGACTTCATTCTGAGAGGTTGGAACGCGGAGAGAGGTACACAATCAAACACACACAAACAACACCAGAACTACCATTACCTTCAAAGTCGTCTGTCACAGCCACAGTTAAAAAAGAAATCACACCCCAAGCTAGAATATACTTCGAACTGTCCTCAAGAACCAGGAACAGGCTTGAAAATCCACACCGGTTGTGCACACTGGAAACAACTTTCCTAATTCGCTGCGGTAGCTCTACAAGATCACAGGTGTTCCGGAGAACTATCTGCCGTCAACACACCTGGCCAGGTGAGCGCTGGAATGGCCACTCTACCTATGTACCTCCCGCTTGACTTAAAGTCAGGTACCCGACCAGTGTGGGTGAGCGGGTTGGGGGTGTAGGTGTGTGTGACCCTTCTAGCACACAGCCGTCTCTCTCATACTCGCTCACGTACCTATACACAACGGCAGTGTCACAGGAGCAGAGAGGGTATGACTAAAGTGGGACAGTTTACTGTGTATCGTCAAGATTGCGTGTGTCAACTCTTTCAGCCGACGAGACCAGCCGTGGAACAGTTAATTCTACACGGTGAAAATAGTTAACTTTTCGCACACCTTGACTAAAGAGGATTTATTTCTCTCCGGTGGAGGCTAGCAACTCCTAAAGTGCTGTTCACATGGCAGACTTGCAACCAACTTGTGACCAACTTTCAAGCGATTTTAGTTAGCGGCAAGTCAAATCAAAATCGCTGCCCATGTGAACAGCACACACTCGAACTCGCAAACTAGTTTTAAGCGGCGAGTCTCGCCAGACTTAGCCTTTTGGGATTGTCCGGTTCACCTCATTGTTTTCCGACGAAGGGAAGGCTAGAGCCACAGAGATGTATACTTCTATATTTAACTCAGTGGCTAGACCTGACCAATCAGTTCGCGCGATAGGAAAAGTCTGGCCAGCGCAAGTCGTTTGCTTGTCGTGGCTGAGCCGGGCAGTGCTCAACTGGGTTTTGGAGTCTGGCCCGAGTCGTTTGCGAGTCTGGCGCGAGTCACTGGGGCTGTTCACATGGCAGATTTTTTCCCGATTCAGCCTCAACGACTCGGGAGCGATTGTCAAACGACCAAAGTTGATCACAAGTTGGTTGCAAGTCTGCCATGTGAACAGCACTTAACGTGAACCCATGTACTATAATTTTTCTTCCTCTTCATAATTCTGGAAACTTACAGAGTATGTCAACCGTGACAATTGTTTTGAGAAATGCCAACACAGTTCAAGTCTAGAAAAACCTTGAAAGGAAAATCAAGCATGTTAATTCTCAACGTAGAGGCATCTTTCAAGTCGCTAAGCACGGGTGTGAGACTCTTAAATCAACGTTACAATTTTTTTCTGTCTCATTTCTCGAAGTGAAACAATTCCCCACTTAAAGCCATTCATTAAATGACAATGACCAGAGTTCACGATCAAAGATCAAGAATCACTACCTTCGATTTTCTGTTAAAGCGGTCGAAGTTCCTGTCTTTGGAATTCTTTTACTTCGCAATCAATGCAGGTCACCGGTGTCAAAGGCAAAACTCACACCCTTGTCCCACTTTTTTTTTAATCCCCTTCTGGCAGGTAGATATCCAGGCCGCCAAGGTAAACTGCAAGCAGGCAGCTACATGGAGACCCTACAAAGCAGCGTGGACTTTGCTTGGCTTTTCTCAATGGCCCCGAGTGGTGGTGTTTATTTTTCAACCACTGCTAAAAGGCCGTGGTATAAATGTTCAGCTTCGGCAAATTTCAAAGGATTCCCACATACGTAAGAAGCTCTTTTAAAATGTCTCAGGTGTGACTCTGTGAAGGGGCCACGTTTTACCCATGCACGGTCGTTTGCCACCTACTTTGCTTTTAATTGTGTGGGTAAACTCTGAAATGTAGTTACCCGTGAAATCCACACTACAACCACAAAGTATTAGGGGTTGAGAGATTTGCGTGAAGCCTTGCCGCTTCGTTTTTATATTTAGTCAAGTTTTGACTAAATATTTTAACATCGAGGGGGAATCGAAACGAGGGTCGTGGTGTATGTGTGTGTGTGTGTGCGTGTGTGCGTGTGTGTGTGTGTGTAGAGCGATTCAGACTAAACTACTGGACCGATCTTTATGAAATTTGACATGAGAGTTCCTGGGTATGAAATCCCCGAACGTTTTTTTCATTTTTTTGATAAATGTCTTTGATGACGTCATATCCGGCTTTTCGTGAAAGTTGAGGCGGCACTGTCACGCCCTCATTTTTCAACCAAATTGGTTGAAATTTTGGTCAAGTACTCTTCGACGAAGCCCGGGGTTCGGTATTGCATTTCAGCTTGGTGGCTTAAAAATTAATTTATGACTTTGGTCATTAAAAATCTGAAAATTGTAAAAAAAAATAAAAATTTATAAAACGATCCAAATTTACGTTTATCTTATTCGCCATCATTTGCTGATTCCAAAAACATATCAATATGTTATATTCGGATTAAAAACAAGCTCTAAAAATTAAATATATAAAAATTATTATCAAATTTTTTTTTTCGAAATCAATTTAAAAACACTTTCATCTTATTCCTTGTCGGTTCCTGATTCCAAAAATATATAGATATGATATGTTTGGATTAAAAACACGCTCAGAAAGTTAAAACGAAGAGAGGTACAGAAAAGCGTGCTATCCTTCTCAGCGCAACGAATACCCCGCTCTTCTTGTCAATTCCACGTGCACTGCCTTTGCCACGGGCGGTGGAGTGACGATGCTACGAGTATACGGTCTTGCTGCGTTGCGTTGCGTTCAGTTTCATTCTGTGAGTTCGACAGCTACTTGACTAAATATTGTATTTTCGCCTTACGCGACTTGTTCATTTTATTGTTCATTAATCCCGTAACTTAGTATTAGCATTGAGTTTCACATAAAGAAGTGTTTAATGCACACCAATAACTACTCGTGAACAGGTGAAAGATAATCGGCTGTATTGAATGCACTGGAAATGGAATCCCCATTGTAAGACCTCCAAGAATCGGAGAAAATCGTGTGGTAAAGTCGAGGGGGCTTTAAAATGAAGCTAAATGTACAGGCGTTAATTAAGGACAAGTATAAGGATAAGACTTCACGTAGTCCTGTGAGGTTACCCCAATGGAAATTCGGGCTGTCTTCTCACTTGGCGTTACCCATTATTTGTTCTCTCTTTTTCCTGCATGCGTGTATTCATGTTACCAAGCCTTGAGACTTTGGCTGTATCACTGTACTGTATGCAAAGACCAAATAAGAATTATTTAACATCATCAACAAGAATCATGTCAATGCTATTGTCAATAGAGAATGGACTGAGCAAGCTATAAAAAATAAAAATCGCACATACGCACACCTTACTATTTAAATAAGTTCAAATATACATCAGACAAAACTAACTTTCTTTAGATATTACAGAGGTAAATTTTGCTGGAAATATCTGACAGGGAAACCGTGACACTGAACTTGAGTGTCTTCCACAATCATTGATTGAAAGAAAGCTTCAAGTAATAACAACGATGAAGAAACACCAATGCCCAAGCAAAAATACACATCGCTAACACAATGTTATAACTGATACCCTATAAACATATAGATTATTCATGAATAAAATCTGTATTACCTCTGCCAAGAAAGGTCTGCACTCCACACACATTCGTGGTGACAGTGTGCCCACCTCGAGCGATTGAGCGCCAAACTTTGCACAGGCCAGGGTTGTGTGTGTGGGACGGGGGATAATCTTGTGTGCTTTGGGGCCAGAGAGGCAAACAAGCAGTTCTCTCCTTGTAGCATCCACAGATAATGAGTCTATGAAGATTGGGCTGGAGCTGTACTGTCCTGAGTGAGTGAGTGTCTTCATCCTTATCTTTTGCACACACGCTATATAACGGGTTTTGGGCAGTGGGAGGGGGGGGGATAGACAGGTTGAAATGGAGAGAAAAGGGGAAAGAGAAGGCGGAAGACATTGAGACAGAAAGAGAGCGAGGTGGTGAGAGAGAGAGAGAGAGAGAGAGAGAGAGAGAGAGAGAGATAGAGGGAGAGATAGAGGGAGAGAGGGAGGGAGGGAGGGAGGGGGGGAGAGAGGGAGGGAGGGAGGGGGGGGGGAGAGAGAGAGAGAGAGAGAGACAGACACAGACAGACACAGACAGACAGACAGACAGAGAGTGAAAGTGAGATAAAGAGAGAGACTGAGAGAGAGAGGCAGAGAGAGAGAGAGAGAGAGAGAGAGAGAGAGAGAGAGAGAGAGAGAGAGACAGACAGACAGACAGACAGACAGAGAGAGACACAGACAGAGAGAGACACAGACAGAGACAGACAGACAGAAAGTGAGAGTGAGAGTGAGATAGAGACAGAGACAGATAGAGAGAGGTTGAGAGCTAGATCTAACACTGAGGTGCTGCAGCAGTCGTAGTTTTAGCAATATGCCATCGCCGTAGCAGTCACAGAAGTAGTCGTCATCATCGTCATAACACTCATCGCCATCTTCATCGCCATTGTTGTCACTGTTGCCGTCGCTGCAGTTGTTGTTGTCCACCTCATTGTCATAGTCAAGTCCTCGTCATAGCAGTTTTAGCAATCGTCGTCGATGATAACACGGCGGTAGCTGCAGTCGCAGTCATACTTGCAGTTGTTATTGCAAACTCCCCAGAAAACGGAGTATGTCTGCTTAACATCGCAGGGAAAGAACGGCCAAACCCGTCAAAAGCCCATAACAATACACACACACACACGTACACGTCGGAGCTGCAATTCACGAACAAAGAAGACACACACAAAAAAATGATTGATAAAGATAAAGATGTCAGTAGGAAAAGCTGACCAGTGCAATGTCCACTCACCTGTATGATAATGTCACACTCCTCCCTGCCCAGGAACAGCATGGTTCTGGGCAGTCTCAGCTTCCTGTGGTCAGCGTCCACCAGGTACCACGCGTGCACGGTGGGGGGCTTGTCGTCCCCCCCTCCCCCTCCACCCGCGTCTTCTGCATCCTGCAACAACAAATCATATGACACGGTTTAGTAGGTAATTGATAGTGTGGATGTTAGCCGCTTCGACCAAGTGCCAGGGCACAGGCAGCGGGATCGTTGGTAGAGTATCTTTTGTTTCAATGCGTTTGGAGTAGATATATGTGTCTTCATGGACATTTCAAACACAACAAACTGTCTTACCGTCAACATCTATGTATGTGTACTGGAGGCATACTGTTTTTGCCAAGCAGTGGCCAATTATGATCTGAACAGCTGCCATCTGTTATTCCTGTGAGAGGAACAGTGGGTGACGAAGAGGAGTATATTTACTCTATGTGATGAAGAGTCGACATTATTGTGTTAGTCGTAGTTTGACCTACTCAGTCGATAAAGCATTCGTACTGGGAACGCAAGAGTGACGAAGTTCGGTGTGGTGTGTGTGTTTCTTTGCTTATTTGTGTGCTAACTGCTATAGTTAGGTTTGTTCCCGAGTACCCCCTATCGCCCAGACACATTTAATTGTTATATCGAAGCGAAAAAATCCATGAAAACACAACGCTGAAGCCAAAAGACTTTTAACCAGTCCTGTACCTGAATGATGGTCAATTTAATAGGGTTGGGTGGTGCGGGGGGGGGGGGGTAATACAAGGACAGAGGAACACTATTGGCAAGCAGCTACACACACTACCTCATCAACGGTTCAATCGATACAAATGTCTATTAAACTATCAAGGCAGCTTCCTTCTCATTACCAGAGGTATGTTCAGACTTTACTTAGAATAAGAGCATCCTTCCACTTCGACGACAAAAAACCCACCAACATCAACAGCCAGGCTGCTTCCTTTGCAGAGTGGATACTTTCAGTGAATTCATTTCGTAACTGACGCTATAGTGTCAACATGCAAAAACAATTCATCAAAAGATTCCTGCAAGATTCGAAAAGAGCGCAGCCAGGTTCTTGAATGTTTTATACGTTCAAGGGGGTGGATGCTCTTATGGTGTGTTAAAAGCCTGGACAGATCTGCAACGGTTGACATAAATGTTCACACGGGAAAGAATATTTGTGTTTTAATCAGTATGTACCTGAATAAAGATCAACTTGATGGGACTAGGAGTGGGCGGAGGTGCAGGACTTTTGGGAGCCATCCCGTACTTGGTCTGAAGTTTCTCCAACAGTTTCTGAGTTTTGACGCGCACATTATTCATCTTCTGTCTGTTCTAGTGCCATCATTGTAATAATTTTGTAGGACTCACTTGTCCATGTCGCGAATAGTTTCGATATCATCTCGAAAACACTGGTATGGAGGAGGCACTAGCGAAACGACAAATGGTGTCTTTGTACTTTTCTCGCCATGTCTTCTTTTGTCAACATTATGTGAGTCTTCGCGAAATTATGTCCAAGGAAGCCACACAAATGTCCACTTTGACCTTTAAGTTCCCCCTCCATTCTTTCCTCGAAAGAGTAGGTTTAGTCCTTGCACATTCACGGCACAGAAAGAAACTAAACGGGGAAAATCACTTCATATAATAAGATGTTGACACACACACGATGAAATGTCTTAGGTTCTGCAAAGTTAAATTGTCTCAGGGTCTTTGCAAAGTTGCTCATCATAAGCAGATTAAGAAACATGTGTCTGTGTTTATGCTCTCATCTCATGTCACGTTTCTCAGCGACTTATGAAGCAATGCAGACTGCAGACTCGTAAAGGAAACATATCCACTCCGTACGCGCACAAGCATTGGGGTAGGTTTCGTCATTGCACATTCATTTCCATTTCGAAACGATGAGATGAGCACAAACGGTGTAGCCGGTCACTGAAAATGGAATAAAAGGTCACACATCCCATTTTGCATTCTATCTTCCTTTTTCCAAGGCACGGCAAACCACTTCAAATCACTGCCACAACAAAGAATTCCCACACTATTTCATCCAAAAATACTTGAATTAGCACATCATGTATGCCTATACAGGCGGCAGCCAACTTTCACCTAACGAGTGAAAGTTTACCCCTTTCGTTTTTACGCACTCTCCGGCCTATCAGTATAGTTGTAATGAATAGTTAGTTCTACTCGTACTATCTCAACTCAAAGTCATAACACACAAAGAGTAGCTGATACTTATAGAGAAGGTAGTGTAATTTGTTTTATTTGCCTATTTTAATATACACACGTCATTCCAAACCTATTTAATTTGACACTTCGCATCAGTTTCGCCTTACATCCGGAAACGAAAGGTTTATCTCCGGCCTTTAATATTTCAACCCATAATTACAGACGATCAACACTTCTTATTCATGACAAGACCAGACAGGCACAACGGAATTCTTGGGTATTACAGAAACTGCTCTGTGAAAGAGAATGATCACAGCTAGTACAGCACAATTCAGCAAAACACCTCTGCATTTCTGCTTGCAGAAGAAAAGTAGACAGTGCATTCTGCAATCAGGAAGACTCTCTATCCGAAAACCATCACACCAGAAAAGCAGCCGCCTGCATATATCACGCCGCTTATGATACGCATAGACATACAACAAGAAGTGACAGAAATTTGATACAGCGATGAATCATACTTGCATATGATTTTTGTATGGGAACCGTAACGAAATCATCACACGCATAAATGCCTCCGCAAACAGCTGCGAGATAGGGATGTTCGGCAATGTATGACGGCTTACTAGTGCCAAAACCTCATAATTGTAATTATCAAGGGAAAATTAGTAATTTTTCCTTGATAATTACCATTTTCACGTGTTTATTACTAATTTTCCCTTGATAATTACTAACTTTCACCTGTTAATTACTAATTTTTAGTTTTGGCTCACTTCCTGACGTATTGCTAGTGCCAAAACTAAACATTAGTAATTTTCCCGCGAAAATGAGTAACTAACAGGTGAAAACAGTAACTGACAGCGTTAATTAGTAATTATCAAGTGATAATGGGTAACCCCAGGTTTTGGCACTAGTAAGCCGTCATAGGGCTTACTAGTGCCAAAACCTCATAATTGTAATTATCAAGGGAAAATTATTAATTTTCCCTTGATAATTACCATGTTCACGTGTTAATTACTAATTTTCCCGGGAAAATTACTAACTTTCACCTGTTAATTACTAATTTTTAGTTTTGGCTCACTTCCTGACGGATTGCTAGTGCCAAACCTAAAATTAGTAATTTTCCCGTGAAAATTACTAATTATCCCGTGAAAATGAGTAACTAACGAGTGAAAACAGTAACTGACAGCGTTAATTAGTAATTATCACGTGATAATGGGTAACCCCAGGTTTTGGCACTAGTAAGCCGTCATAGCAATGGCACTTAGCATGACCTTCAGCTAGATGATTAGCAAAAACGGTGGTTTTTAAGCACCCACTTTATCAGCCTCGTTCCAGACCACAAATCAGGAGGAAATCCCTCGGATATAAACATGTCAGGCAGACGCGCTATCAATTTGATATATTCCAGAGTCGCCTAATTTCACTGAATTTGACTCGCCAAAGAAAGCTGCCTATGAGGCTATGTACCGCTTGGGCTGGCAAGTTGTGCCCCCCGGTTTTGTCAAAGGCAGGTGGAATTCTTGCCCGTTAATCTTCTCACAGGTTATCTAAAACACACAATCAATTTTCAATCATTTTTAAAGGTACAATCCTTCCCGTGTAGACCGGTTTTTTAGACGCACACCAACAAAATGACCGCCTAGCTGTTTTCAGTCTGTGCAGAGTGGGATTTTTGTGTGTGAAACTGATTTAGTCAGTAACTGAACTCTATGTCAATCAGCAAAATGTATTCATGATAAAGATCCTGCCCTGCACAGCAAGCAGCCAGGCTGTTGAAATGGAAGAACTTTCTCATTCATTCAAAAGCCCGGACAGATCTGTGCCTGTGTATATGTAGTGGTTTACAAGATAGAGATTTTGCTCCCTGTTTTCCGTATCTGGAGAAGGTGAAGCCTACAGATTTCTCAGTCCAGGTGTCAGTCCGGGGCGTTGAAAGCCGCACAGCCGCGGAGAGAAAAATGCTGCGTGTTTCAAGAGTCAGGCAGATTCTTGTTGCTCCTGCTCGCCAAAACCGCTAACAGAAATAATCGTTTTCCCATTCATTCAAACAGTACACATTTCTCAGCCAAAAACGCCGTAAAACAAGAGATTAGCAAGAGAAAAGTCTCAGCAGACAACTCCGCACGGCCATTTTTTGCTGCACCCCCGAGTAATCCTTTCTAAAACAACTCCGCAAAACACGAACTGTCTGCTCACGGCAAAAACATCAACTGACGCTGTTCAAAAAAGCGACCATAATCGTACCCCCTGAAAACGAAGTACGACTGCCTAAACGGCGGGGAAAACGACCGTACACGTAAAAGCCCACTCCTGCAAAGACGAGGGCAGCGAAAAAAGGAGACAGTAGGTTGCAGCCCACGAACGCTGAAGAAGTGACTGTCTTCATTGCAAAAAGCTGACCGCTCTGACTCGACTAACCCAAACTGACCAAAGATATGCCAGCGGAGCAGCAAAATCTTTGCCCAAACCACGGAGAGCCATGGGATGTTTTCTTTTGATTGCTATCCACCTACGAAACATCTGGCCACGAGAACTGGCACAGGAGGCGAGACAGCGTCCTGTAAAACCGCCGAGGCAAAGAGAGGCAGAACAAAAGTAATTGGCCGAACCGCGTGTTTTACTGTTGACGGTCGTGAGGATAAGTGAATCTGGAAGTTTGACAAAACTGCTAACCGAAACTTGTCAGAACATGATACCAAACTGACCAAGCCAAGACCGTGGACACTACCATCAATCAATGAAATGCATGATCTTCGCAGAACATACCTAAAACCCAGTAAAGACCTTGAATCTAACCGGCATCACGTGCAACGTCTCTGCAAAACATGGCATAAAAACCAACAAAGATCTTAAACACTACCATGAATGAAATGTATAAGTTTGAAGAGTGCACCAACAACATAGATTTCCTCCTCTTATTTAGTCAGTACAATGTAAAGCTTTTCGCGCACGTACGTGCATGCCAAAAGTAACAATATTGGGAGAAAAAAATGTACAAATGAAGCATTTCACAGACTCAGTCAGTGCAGCCGAAAGAAGAACACCGGAAGAGCTCGAGGCCATCTGCTTATGAAATTCACGCTTAGGTGCGCGTGTGGTCCTAAAGTTAAAATTCCTGCCAAGAATTCATCTCCCTTGAGAGAAAACACATTTGCAATATCTATACTCATGTATTTAACACTTCGCTACGCTTCCGCAAAAGCAACAACAGCGGTTTAGAAGCTCAGGTGCGCTTGTGATCAAAACGTTAACATTTCTTTGAAGAATTCATCGCACAAAGCAATACTGCTCGAAAAAAACAACCTTCTCCTACATCTCTACACATGCATGTAACACTTGTTTTTTACATTTAGTCAAGTTTTGACTAAATGTTTTAACGTAGAGGGGGGAATCGAGACGAGGGTCGTGGTGTATGTGCGGGTGTGTGTGTGTGTGTGTGTGTGTGTGTGTGTGTAGAGCGATTCAGACTAAACTACTGGACCGATCTTTATGAAATTTGACATGAGAGTTCCTGGGTATGAAATCCCCGAACATTTTTTTCATTTTTTTGATAAATGTCTTTGATGACGTCATATCCGGCTTTTCGTGAAAGTTGAGGCGGACCTGTCACGCCCTCATTTTTCAACCAAATTGGTTGAAATTTTGGTCGGGTAATGTTCGACGAAGCCCGGACGTCGGTATTGTATTTCAGCGAGGTGGCTTAAAAATTAATTAATGACTTTGGTCATTAAAAATCTGAAAATTGTAAAAAAAATATGTTTTTTATAAAACGATCCAAATTTACGTTTATCTTATTTTCCATCATTTGCTGATTCCAAAAACATATAAATATGTTATATTCGGATTAAAAACAAGCTCTGAAAATTAAATATATAAAAATTATTATCAAAATTAAATTTTCCAAATCAATTTAAAAACACTTTCATCTTATTCCTTGTCGGTTCCTGATTCCAAAAACATATAGATATGATATGTTTGGATTAACAAGAAGAGCAAACGCTCGATCGAGTCACTTTCGCAGTTCTGAATATTATATGAGGCATCAGATGGACAGGAAGAAATTGCTATTCACAACACAATACAGATGTAAATAATTTGATGTAAAGAATAATCCTATAAAGTTTGAATCAAATCCGATGAATAGTTTCAGAGATATGATATTTCAATTTTTTTCCTTCAAGACATACCTGTGACCTTGAAAAAGGTCAAAGGTCACCAAAGCAGACGTCAAAGTGTAGAGGTCACTGGGAGTCACGTTCACATAAAATTTGAGCCCGGTCACTTTTATAGTTTCCGAGAAAAGCCCAACGTTAAGTTGTGTGTTGCCGAACAGAAAAGGCTAGTTATCTCCCTTGTTTTTCTGATAACGTTCGTAAAAGGCTACAGATGTAAATACTTTGATGTAAAGAATAATCCTACAAAGTTTCAATCACATCCGATGAACTTTGTCAAAGATATAAAATGTCTAATTTTTCCTTTGACGCTGACCTGTGACCTTGAAAAAGGTCAAAGGTCAACGAAACCATCGTTAAAGTGTAGAGGTCATTGGAGGTCCCGACTAAACAAAATATGAGCCGGATCGCTTTGATAGTTTCCGAGAAAAGTCCAACGTTAAGGTGGTGTCTACGGACGGCCGGCCGGCCGGCCGGACAGACTAACACTGACCGATTACATAGAGTCACTTTTTCTCAAGTGACTCAAAAACACGCTCAGAAAGTTAAAACGAAGAGAGGTACAGAAAAGCGTGCTATCCTTCCCAGCGCAACTACTACCCCGCTCTTCTTGTCAATTTCACTGCCTATGCCGTGAGCGGTGGACTGACGATGCTACGAGTATACGGTCTTGCTGCGTTGCATTGCGTTCAGTTCGTTCTGTGAGTTCGACAGCTACTTGACTAAATGTTGTATTTTCGCCTTACGCGACTTGTTTCTTCTTCTGAATACAGAACGGCGGTGGAAACGGAAAAAAAAACCAGTACTGCTGATGCACACACACAAAAAAGACAAAGAGAGGGATGGATATAGGTAAAAAGCAACCGAGCCAACTGGAATAGACTAAACAGTACAGTAACGTACGCTGTAGGTGGACCTCGGAATTGGGCACAGTACTACCAGGCGCGTGTTGACGAGTTAAACAGCTAAGAAGTGTGGCAAAAAGCGTGTGCGCTCTGGACATAAACCCGGATCAACGCGGCAAGTGATGAAAACATCAGACAAAATGACCAAATAGAAAGCGACGGTGAAAAACGGCTATACACGTAAAAACCCACTCGTACAATAAAACGAGTGCAAATAGGAGTTGCAGCCCACGAATGCAGAAGATGAAGAAGAAGAAGATTAGAAAAATAAACCGATAGGTCGTCAGTTCGAACAAAAGATTAAAAAAAATCCTGAAGATTAAGATTACCTTGTCATACACCGGGCAGTACATAAACTAACAGACGCAAGAAGCAGACTGGCTAGAGACAGAGCAAACAGGCAACGGAGCAGAGCAACTGTCCAAGCTATGTATTATATCGCCAAGGAATTCCAAAAACAAAACAAAACTGAAAAAACAGAAAGCAAGGAGAAAAGGGGTGCACAACCGACCACTTCCGCTTCCGTGTCCTCAGAAACTCAAAGATTTTTTCGGAAAGGTGAACCAGAGATATAACAGCACGGTACAGTAGAACTGAACCAATCGGGAAGTGGAATCAAATAAAAAATAATACACAAGAGACCTGAATCCCGGTCCACAGAAGCTCACAGATTCTATTTTCTTTCAAAAAGAACCAGAGAACTGAAACAGATCCATCAGCCAGACTAGGTTTACTAGTGACCATACACCCCTTGAGAGACAAAGCTCTGCCAACATGATTACGTATGGACCCTTACTGCCGTAGCATCAACATCCATCACAAAAGCGGCGGGGCACAAATTGCAAAGTCAAAGAGTGTACTATACTTCTTCTCTGATGTTTAGTGATGCCCCCATCGTGCATGCTATTTCCCCCAATTTTCCTCTCTGCTAAGTGTTTCTGAGGATGGTGGCACGTCCTAGAAGTGGCCACACAGAGTAGAGGAGTGGTTTCATTTTAAATGCACGCGTACTATAAGATTAGTTATGCACATCACAACCTCCAACAATACTGTTTCTGTGTTGCCAACAATGAGCCTGTAAAACTGACTGAAATCTTAGCTGCAGCCCTATAAAAAAAAAGAGTGCACTTTTTGCAAATAATCTCAAAAGAGGAGTCACAATCTAGAGCGTATCATACTCATCCTCTGGTGTTCGTTAATACCCCTATCGTGCATGCTATTTTCCTAGATCCCCCGCTCTGCTAACTGTTTCTGAGGGTGGTGATACATGGTCCAGTGGCTACACAAAGAACAGGAGTGGTAGGTAATCAGAATGTTCCGTATGTTTTAAGCCGACCGTGTGCACCTCAAACACGACGGTTCATTTGTCTTTCAACCACGATAGGCACCAGAAAACCCACTGAAACCGGCGTCGACCCTCTTTTCGTGAAAGAGTTCAGTTCTTTCAACAACAAAAAAACAAAAACAAAAAAAATCTAAATTTAGGAATGATGCTCACGGTATGTGCACATGCAGAGCTTTCCCTCTATGTGTATCAGTATCACAAGACTGTGCACTCGATGACCTCCAACATTGAAGACCTCCACTTTTGTTTTTCTCAAGCGGTGAGCCTGCACACTCTCGGCAATGTTGACCGTTTTCCGGCTATACAAAAGGGTGCATCCTTGCAAATTGGTCTGATAAGCTTTCTCAGTCACGACGCTTTTCGACCATTCTCGGAGAAAGCCAGGGAATTGTGAAACTCTCTACCAGTAGAAACAAGCTTGTCTTCAAACACAAAGCAAGCCTAGCGTTCCAAACAACCTCTGGGTCTTGAACACAAAGGCGCAAAATCCTGGTGCGAGTGAAGCATTTTCTGAATATTTTTCTGGTTTGTTAAAGACGTCATTCTTCTCGTGCGACCGATCATGAACACCGCCTCAAATCTACGCAAACTTTTATTATGTAATAAAACATCGTTTCAGGTGGGCATTTACCAAAAACAAACAGCCTGGCTGTGCAGAGTAGCATTTGTGTTGTTGAAGTATTTTCATACATGACAAATATGTAAGTCTGTCAAGTTAATTCAGCAAAAAATTCCCATTCTCGGGTGGCCGAGTGGTAACGCACTTGCGCTCGGAAGCGAGAGGTTGCGAGTTCGACCCTGGGTCAGGGCGTTAGCAATTTTCTCCCCCCTTTCCTAACCTAGGTGGTGGGTTCAAGTGCTAGTCTTTCGGATGAGACGAAAAACCGAGGTCCCTTCGTGTACACTACATTGGGGTGTGCACGTTAAAGATCCCACGATTGACAAAACGGTTTTTCCTGGCAAAATTGTATAGGCATAGATAAAAATGTCCACCAAAATACCCGTGTGACTTGGAATAATAGGCCGTGAAAGGTAGGATATGCGCCGAAATGGCTGCGATCTGCTGGCCGATGTGAATGCGTGATGTATTGTGTAAAAAAAAATTCCATCTCACACGGCATAAATAAATCCCTGCGCCTTGAATATGTGCGCGATATAAATTGCATAAAATAAAAATTTTAAAAAATCAACAACAAAAATCCCTGCGCTTAGAACTGTACCCACGGAATACGCGCGATATAAGCCTCATATTGATTGATTGATTGATTGATTGATTGATTGATTGACAGAAAGCAGCCAGGCGGTTGATGTTTGGCTTTCGTCCAAGTGGAAGGATGCTCTAACTACGTGTAAAAGCCTGGCGGTAATCATGATAGTGTACAGTACACGATGAGGACAGTATCTTTTAACCACACCGAAAGTAGTTTCACTGATCTATGCCAACGTTTGTTAACTTCTCACACGGTCTTTCCTTGAAGCAGCAGTTTCATTGGCACTCAAGCTCAGACAGTGAACGTCTTAAAACTCAGTGTCGGGGTCGTCAAGCGATTGGACCAGTGCCATTAGGCCTAAAAAAAAAAATAGGTGTGGTTACGGTAACCCGACCTACCCTATTTTTAGGGGCCGATCCTATAACTTTTTATTACATTTGTCAACAACAACAAAAAAAAAAAAACAAAAAAAAAAAAAAACCCAGTGCAAAAAACGCAATGAAAGCGAAAGCGCCCGTGTCGCACACTTATTTCCCTGTCAAGTAGGTTTAATTTGTACACATTAGAAAAAAAAGTTAAAAAAAAAAAGTGATTGCCTACCTACCTACCCTATTTTTTTTGGCTATGTTACCGTAACCACACCTATTTTTTTTTTGGCCTTAGAGGCAGGTACTTCCCAGTACACCGTGCAGGCCGCAAGTCAGACACCATTGACATAAACTACCATTGGAATGTATACCTGGGGCAAGAGTACCGGCGCCGGCAGCGGCCACAGAATACAGGTAAACCATACAGAATACAGGTAAACCACGCAGTACTGAAACGCGTAAAACGTGTACAGATACCGACTAAACCACGCGGTAAGCGCGTAAACCAAGTACAAATACAGACTAAAACAGTAAACGCGTAAAACCAGTATCAATAGATACCGACTAAACCACACAGCCTACTGAATGCGTAAACCGGTCAAGATGTCGACTAAACCACACAGTAAATGCGTAAAACCTGCAAAGTACAGACTAAACCACACAATAAACGCGTAAATGCAGTGCATATACCAACTAAACCACACAGCACACGTGAAAACTCTGAAGGTGTTGGCAGTTTACAGACTAAACCACAGAGTAAACACGCACACTCAGAACAGGATGGCAGTTTACCGACTTGACCACACAGTAAACACGTATAAACGTTGAAAATGAAGGCAGTTTCAAACACAGTAAACAGGAAAACCAAAAATGATTGCGGTTTATCCAAAGTAAGAAAGACTTCCCAGAAGACGATAGTTTGGCAATCTCCCGATTTAGACCCGTATTAGGTCCGTCGCCATACTGACAGAATCTAAACAAAAATAAAAAACGTCAATTCTACAAGGCTTATTCAGGCGATAGCTGTATATACTTCATACTAAACTCGCAAAAACCTCCATAAGATATACTTGACAAATGAAATACACAGTTCATATAGTAGCACGTGCACAGCGGCAAAAGCCAGATTCAGACTACCGCGACTGTGGAACAGTTCACGTGTCTGGGCTGTCCTCATTAGCACAGACAATGCACGGCTAAACGGTTCTGTCTACACTGTGTTCGGAACTTATCTTCGCGGTTTTTCGTCTTCTTATTCTCTCATGCGCGCTGTGTAAGCACATCCCTTGAAAGCAAAACCAAAGTAGCTGATACAATTCAATTCGGTTTCAGTTTTAAAGACCACCGTGAAAAAAGGTACACGCTTCCGTGCCAGCTTCGAGCTAGGCGTAGCATACACAACGGAAGCCAATACCTCCGTTTTATAGCAGTTTACCATCACCTACTACCATCACCTTCACCATTACCCGAAACCCTACCCCCCTCCCCGCAACCAAGGCCACACAAAATAGTTGTGCACATGGAAGATGATAACACAGTATCTCCTCTTCAAAACGGTTTCCCATCACTCCCTCCTCCCCCCTACTCAACCACGGCACCCCCATCCCCACTCAACACGCACAGTAATACATCCCCTCCCGCCCCCCCCCCCCCCCAAAAAAAAAAAAAAAAAAATCACACACACACACACCCAGGGCCACAAGAAATATTTGTGCACACGAAAGAAGGTAACGTAGATCATGCCAAAACGTATCAAACTAACGAGCACTATCTCCTTCGTGCAACCTCTATCTAATAGACTGTCTCGCTTTCCCTGCTTCTAATCACACGTATATCTTAGCTGTGCTAGCAAACTTCTCCAGACAGGGATTAGAGTTATAGCAGGAAAAAAAAGCTGCAAAGAGTTTTCTTTCCTTAAAAGAACAGAACCCTCGACTATTGTCACAAATTTGGATAGATGTTCTCAGTCATGCAAAATTGCTCGTCTTGTTCTCTTGTGCACAGAATAAGAGTTTATACACTTCGTAGTTTTCAGGGGCAATTTCCGAGGAGAGAGGTAATAGTTTCCTCTCAATATATGCAATGCTTTATATCAATACTTGGTCTGAATTCGTAAGTAATAAGAAATCTGAGTACTTTCTTTGTACCCTTAATTACAGAAAACGGATTGATTACACACATTTTTATAAATCATGTTTTCTTTTTTTTAACAAAGTCTATAGTTCCACAAATGCAGTATCTTAGCAAAAGATCAAGTACTTTGAAATCAAGCTCTGTCGCTTTCAACAGCTGAATAAAGTGTAAACGACCAGGGTTCGCAGAGGATCAGTCCAGCGATTTTGCAAAAAATACTGATAAAAGAACACATTTTCACATCCTCTTTGAGTAAACATTTCAACTGAGAACATTACACAACCAGATAAAGTTACAGACGTGTTGCCATCAGTAAATCCGTGATCGCGCAAGCACTTTTCCAAACCTGGTATTCCTTTACTAGTACAAATCCTGGCAATCATCAAAACTGGTCACCTTGTTACCTGCAACTAGTCAAACCAAGTCCAAAACACAGTGGTTACATTCAATATGTAAGAAGAAAGCGGTCAAACTCAAAGCGAACTGGTATGTTTGACCGGTTGAGGATTTCATTTTCGGTACTTTTAAATGTTTGCCGGTAAAGTACTGAACATTTCCAGTTGAGGCTATCCTTGTAAATCATGTCCACCTTAGAACTTGATCGTCTACGCTTCTGCGGCAACTTGGGTGAGAATTACAACAAGCATACCTTCACAAACGTACTGTTACTTGGCAGCTTACGCATATTGATCGCAGCACGGAAGTATAACAAAACCTGAGATTTTTGCTAACCACCCTACAATTTCGTACACTCATCTTGTCCGACTGAGACTCGTCCTGATGTACTGGCATCTAATGTCTAGTCTGCTTACCCATAACACATGTTTAATTCACAGCGGTTGTCGTTTGCTGTCGGCTATCGGCAAAACGCCTGAACTTATTTCAAATCGCTTACAAATTTGCCGTTATTGTGGCAGAGCTGCCCAACTTTTTCACGGTGGGGGAAAAGTGACATTAAGGACTGCCATGAACTTCCCAAAAGTTGCCGAAACTTTCTATTAGCCATTTCGGCAAATTCGCCAAGGAAAATAAATCCTGGCAACATCCACCAGACACAGGTATCACTTTTTTTTCTCTTTTTTCCCCCGAAAACAAAAATGCACGGCCGCGTCCTTGAAAAAGTTACTTTCTTCTTTCAAAGAGATTTGCTCTTTTCCGAAAGAGAACATTTTGCTTTGTAGTAAAACCACTTCCGTTCACGAGAAGACTGATATTCCTAACACAGGATAATCAATCAATCAATATGAGGCTTATATCGCGCGTATTCCGTGGGTACAGTTCTAAGCGCAGGGATTTTTTTCCCCATGCAATTTATATCGCGCACATATTCAAGGCGCAGGGATTTATTTATGCCGTGTGAGATGGATTTTTTTTTTTTACACAATACATCACGCATTCACATCGGCCAGCAGATCGCAGCCATTTCGGCGCATATCCTACTTTTCACGGCCTATTATTCCAAGTCACACGGGTATTTTGGTGGACATTTTTATCTATGCCTATACAATTTTGCCAGGAAAGACCCTTTTGTCAATCGTGGGATCTTTAACGTGCACACCCCAATGTAGTGTACACGAAGGGACCTCGGTTTTTTGTCTCATCCGAAAGACTAGCACTTGAACCCACCACCTAGGTTAGGAAAGGGGGGAGAAAATTGCTAACGCCCTGACCCAGGGTCGAACTCGCAACCTTTCGCTTCCGAGCGCTTAGTGCGTTACCACTCGGCCACCCAATGAAATGACTAAGAATGACAGGATACTACCATTTTTTCCTAAAAGAATACCACCGTCATCTTTTCAAGAGCAGTAATAGCACCTGACGATGAAAAGGCAATAAGTAACAACCTTTCTTGTACTTTTTCAGACAAGAGACTGCTAAAACATCGTTCTTCCACAGAAAATCAAATTGAGCTGTTTACTCTTTCGGTGAGAACAAGACTACAATCAAAATCAGTTGACTCGTCTTCTATACCAGAGCTTGAGTTAGACCAAAGCAGACGCCCCCCAAGCCGTCAGACAAATCAATATCGGTTAACACATCTGCGTAGCATGGCGGCACATTTTACGAAGAATAATCACACGCTTCTCTTTGTCTCGCTGCACGTGTTAAACTTGCAAAACGCTGCACAACACACATACCGAAAGCAAACAATATAGGTAATGGTATAATACAATTAATCATTTCTTGATTTAGGTTGTAAAGGAGCCAATAAAAATCAAGAGTATGCTCTCACTAAACATGACTGTTGATACATGCTGCACTCAACACACCGAAAACAAACATGTACATGTATAAAATGTCGTATTTTCCATAATGTAGGTAGAAATGCGCACTCATGGCCATACAAATCGGGAGTAAGCTAATGATGTTGCAGTGAAGCGCAACATCGCCGAAGGCAGACAACATGCTGCACCCAATACACCGAAGACAACCATGTATGACATGCGTATCATTCCATGAGTGTATAGGTAGAAACGCGCATTTCTTGTCATAAAAATCGGAAGTAGACTACCACTAATCATGTTGCAGCGAAACTCAACATCGCCGAAGGCAGACAACATGCTGCACCCAACACACCGAAGACAACCATGTATGATTATATAATAATGCGTATCATTCCATTTGTGTATAGGTAGAAACGCGCATTTCTTGTCAAACAAATCGGGAGTAGGCTACCAGTACCACCAATCATGATGCAGCGAAACTCAACACGCCGAAAAATATCATGTATAATATGCGTATCATTTCATTAGTGTAGGTAGAAACGCGCATTTCTGGCCATAGAAATCGGTTTAAGCTACCACGAAATATGCGGCCGTGAAGCGGCACGCCAACGTCGCAGGCAGATAACTTGCTGCACTCAACACACCGAAAAACAACCATGCTTATTATGCCGTATCATTCCGTAAAGACTGGGTGGAGTCAACTTCGCGAAGTCTTCTTCATTAAGCTCGCTGCACGAAGTTTTGGCACTGAATTTTCGGTAAAAAACCCAACCGTAGTCAACTTCGGCCTCAATCAAGGACAGCCTTAATGTAGACTGTAGAAACGCGCTCTTCTTTATATGAAAATCGTCAATAAACTAGTTCTAAACAAGTTGCCGTGAAACACATAACGTCGTCGTGCACAGACAACCTCCTGTTCTCAACACACCGAAGCAACAGGTATCATATACACCTTATCAGTCCGGGAATTTAGGCTGCAAACGGTTAAGAGAGTACACTTCTGGCGACAATAAATCGAGACTGAACAAACTAGTTCTAAACAAGTTGCCGCGAAGCATAACATCAATGTATGCATACAACCTGCTGACATCACGTCACAAACAACCCATACACAACGTCTGCTGTGAATGGCGCTGGATTTTTTTTTCTTCTTCTTTCGGTCGCACCTTTGCTTCCGCTGTGCAACAGGTGTTGGAAAATGTAAACAACGGATGCTCACAAAGTCAATGCATATATATACGCATAGATCAGCGTGCCCTTCGACCGACATGGTGATGCGTATACAACCTGTGCTGTAAACTTCATAGACAGCCTTTGTGGCCATGGCAACGTGAAGGCAAACACAAGAGATACCTGTGAATTTAATGCATACACAAAGACTCAAGGCCCTCGACTGGGATCGTAATTCTTCACGGAGTATATCTTCTTCTCCTCTTGTCGATCACACGGAGTATATGAAGTCAGTGTTGACAGCTTCACACACAAATCCGTGGGATCAGATCTAGCTCCAAGCACTGACTTACTTTACCTTGTCCTCTGAATTCCAAGGGGAACATAGGGCTCCCGTGGGGAGAGTCCTGGACTAAGTGCGATTTCTCGCCAACTACTCAGACCTGTAAAATACCAGTAGATACAGAAAAAATGTCCAAACATACATGTGCCAAATTGGTGTAGTCGATACATACTAACTCGTTTGGTCTTCGACAAACCCGGTCCTCTTTAGACATGTGCAAAATATCAGAAACTTCTAAAACTAAACGTGGCATCGCGTCTAGCTGTAACCATAAACAAGTAATATGTGTCGGTGCGTTACCGAACTAACGCAGTGATTACTAAAAACTGATTGTAACCTAACCCCAAACACAACACATTCAACGCCAGGTGCTAATCGATGCATCCTTCTTGCATTGCATCCACCTTTCTTCACATTTACTACAGCAACGGGGCGACAGTGTGGACTATGCATCTTCTAAATGCACCACAACAACTTGCAACCTTTCATGTAATATATTCATCACAGATTTTGACATGCAGCTATAAAACTCCCTTTTCGTGTCCCATCACGGTGAAAACTGCTCTCAGTCCGCATACAAAACGGAAACCCAATCTTTGAAGTTTCCGTGAGACGCAAAAGCGCACTAAACACGCACACAAACTTCCCCCATTCACACTCTACTCTCTCCACCCCCTAACCCCTATGCCCACCCCCTAAAATGTTTGAAGTGTGTGCTTCGTTAATAATTACAAAAAAGTTCAAATACGACTGCCGTGCAAACCCATTTTTCAAGTCAAACTACCGATTACTGAACTGAGCTCTGAGTTCGTTTACTGCCAGATTTACGTATTCCATTTACGTTGTCCTGTCGATGCACAATGTGAATGATAAAAAATAAAATTAGAATAAAAACAATCGCGAAAACATTTACCCGAAATTCCCATGTTTTCTTAAACAGTTCTCATTTTTCGCCTTCTATTTCTTTCCATGAACTGTCCTTCTTTTCTTGTGATTAGTGTAAAAACAATAATTGCCCATTTTGCGTTGCAATACGCTTACTGAAGCTTAGAGATTTCTGCAGTCACGAACCATTGAAAAGCATAGCATCAACGAAAAAAATCATAGAGTCGAAGGAACAAAGCGCCTTTTCCACCATCGCTTTACAACACTCCTATCAACAACAAAAGAACTTGACACTGAGAACGGGTGCACACTGTCTGTTCGAAAGATGCTTGCCAACAGAGCGTGCTTGCAACTTCCGGGGGCGAAGAAGAGGATCTCTTCTAAAAACCGACACAGACATGAACACAAACACAGACGTTCCCCAAGGTGTTGTACTTGACTCTTAACAAAGCCAAAGGAAATTCTGCGAGACAAGAGAGACCCCAATCATCTCCTTTCCAAGCGGAAACTTGCCAACCACACAAAGCAGGCAACATTTCAATGAAAAGACAAGGGAGGGGGGGGGGGGGGGAGATCCGATCAGATGAAATGCCTCGTGAAAGCAAACACAGATGTCGCAACATGTCTGCTCAAAGAACTACAGTGATGAAAGTCGCAACATGTCTGCTCAAAGAACTACAGTGATGAAAGTACTGTGCAACCTAGCCTAGCACCCCCACACACACACACACACACACATACACATCACCACCACCACCACCACCACCATCACCCTCGTTTCGATTCCTGGTCAAAATTGACTAAATGTAAAAAGGCTGACCGTGTACTGACACAAAACAAAAATTTCAAGTTGACACAGGAAAAGAATTATAACTTTTTGGTGGTGGTGATTGGTATTTTTTTTTTTTTTTTTAACATTGCTCTTTCTCTTCCTCTCGCTTCCTTAGTTCTTCGATAGTTCCGCTCGCACCATATTATAACCAAATACATTTTTTTTCGCAAAACTACGCTATGCATTCTTGTAAAGATCTCTCTGACCACGACCTGAAATAAATATCACGTATTCAACCATGATTGACATATCTCACGGCATGCACAGCACGCCTTCGATTTAATTTTATCCACCAGCTGCTGCAGTGAGTCAGAAGCAGAAACGCTTGACATACAATATCACACCCAGACATAATCTGATCACACAAATTCCTAAGACCAGCTGCTGTCTCTGACTGGTTTAAAAAAAATTCCAAACAGGCCTTCCGCACTAATGTCACCTAATTTCTTATTTAAATTTTCGGTTTTTTATCTGCTGTCTAGAAACCCTCGTACTGATCGTAACAACAACGGATTGTAACTTATCGTCGTCATCGTTATTGTTGTTGCGTTGAGGATATGTTCAGTCAATAGAAGAGTACAGCAAAATACACCTCTAACACCCCCGCTATTGGTGAGTAACTACGCGTCCAGTTCTGAGCTTCTCCGTCACAGTCGTTGTCCCAGCACATAGACACAGACACAGAAACACACTAATGACTTCCATTCTGTAAGCATAGTTTTGCTTTTCGTTGCTGACATAAGTAGGCATATCTTCAAACACAATTTTCGTCTGTGATGAACTTACAACATATGCTACCAGAATAAGTGATGTCGAGTTGTGACGTACGACCTCTGTTCACCCTGCGGTTAGCACGTGCAAGACGGCGGGGATTAAGTGCACAGTGCATACCGCATCTTTTCCACACCATAATCCTCCCAACATTGTTTGCGTTCCACATCGATTTTGGATATATATATATATAATATGGTTCACGTCGTGTTCACCTGGCGCATTCTTTCCATAAAACACGAGAGTCATACCATTTGCCTCAAACATTTTGTGTGAGGTCAGGCGTTGTTCTACAAAACGAACTGATACATTTATTACTGTTTCTGATGGACAAGTTTAAATAATTTTCGTTTCAAAAGATAAACAAGAGATTACCTTATCTGAAATACAATCTTACGACCACATTTTTGCAATATGTGCATCAAAACATTTCTTTTTAAAGCCTTTTTCAACAGGCTAGTTGAACAAAATAATGTCCTCGAAAAAAACAAAACAAAATACCCGATACAGAACAACTGCCCTCGCATTGATCATGAAAACGATTTCACAAGCAAAAACTCCGTAGTTTCGGGCTTCGATCACTTAAAAAAATGTTTAATGACACATCGCCGAAATGCCCTCTTGCTGAAGAGCGAAGTGTGAACACCGCACCGCAGAAAACACTAAAAGAGATAACAGAACCTGAAGAAGGTTACTGCATTTACTGCAGACTTGCACTGCGTTTAGCAGCCAACTGCTTTACACACACACACACACGTTACACCTCCGTTTTCATGAGCTGTGTCTATTCAAATCAATACGGCATCTGGCATGCGCTGCGCTTTTTTCACCCTTGAATCCGTCCAACCACAAGCCACACAACACACACATGAAGGCCCCTGTTCAAAACACTCCTAGACACTTCAAAAGCTAAAACGTGTTCAAAGAAGTGGTAAAGTCTCAATGAAAAGGCAAAACACTAGTACATTTACTCAAACTCGTGGCTGTTTTCTTTTGTGAAAGTCTAGACTTACGATTTCAAAACTTGACAAAAATGACTTTACAAAGAAACATTTTTATATAAATAAGACGCAAGATTGTTCTGATTATCCCGTTGCAGTACATACTTAACTTGTACTATTCCTCACAGAATAAAAAGATCTTTCGAGCGAATCAGACGTCTTTGACAAGAACTTGGCGACCGTGTCAAAACTTGGAAAAATAAACTGAAGTCTTGTCCTCCAAATTAAATCAGCCGTAATCCGCAAAGTCATGAACTCTACGTAATGAATGAAAACGGTAAATTGTGTGAGCTTTGTCATCGTTCAAGAATGGCAACCGACGATTGAAGAAAAAGCGAATGATACATAATCATATGAGGAAAAGAAATCTCACGGACAGCTTTTTAAAGGGATACTATAATTGATCTAACCGTTTTGGGGGAGTTTCTAGCAAATTTGACGAATCTGAAGAATCTGCGTACTCCACCGTACCTTAATCTAGGCCCACACGTTACGATTTGCTCAAAAAAGCACCCAAAGAATGGCCAGTAATTAAATCAAGGGCGCTGCTTCTCTCCGGTGTTGAAAACAAAAAGCGGTCCAGAAGCACCGTCTGGTGGCAAGACGGCCACCGCCCTCGGGAAGTAACTCAGACAAAGTAACCAAACACAAACCCTCACAGAGAGTGTTTTTTTACGACAGTTAATTAAGCTTTTAAAACACTTCCTTTGCAAAGTGATAGCAGTCCTCCTGCGCTAGCATTATTTGTAACGCAGAAACTTAGGGCATAACTTTGAAAGCGAGTAAACGGTCTGAGGGCCCTGTTTCTTGGGCATTATCAATTTCAGCACCTATTTCAGCACCTATTTTCTGCGGTCTTTGCTGCGGAAATCTGTACCACCAGGCTCCCAGAACAACGCAAAATTAATTAAAACCAGCGAATGTAAACAGTGAAGATAAAAACCGAAAACAAAAGTTGGCGGAGGGTCACTAAACAGGCAAATCGGACATATGCACGAAATAAATGAAGAAACTATCATACGCGTATATATGCTTTGATTTACTGCCAACAAACTACCATTTATATGGTGTCGGTTGCCTTTTTGCATGTCGACCACACCGCACACTGTGAACCGTTCCAGTTTCCATTCTCATATCTTCACAAATCCTCAACTTCAAATGAGTGCTGTGAAGGTTTCCCTGCACGCATGTAGAGAATTAGCCACTGGGTACTGGGCAGAATCCACTTAATTCGCACACTCATCTACTCACAACATTTTTGTTTGTTTGTTTATTTGTTGCTTAACGTCCAGCCGACTACGCAGAGCCATATCAGGACGAGGAAGGGGGGATGAAGGGGGCCACTTGTCAAGCGATTCCTGTTTACAAATGCACTAACCCATTACTTGTGTCCCAGCAGGCTTTAGTAAAACTAAATTAATACCTACTGGAAGATTACCAGTTTCCAGTATGTTAAAATAGGCTTAACCTATCTACTGCTGGACTTACATCAGAACACTAACAGATTAAACTATACATGAATCGCGAGACAAGCGGCAAGAGAAGAGATTTTTGGAAAAAATACAGGTGAATGAGCAAGAAGGCAGAAAAAAGAAAAGAATTCATGAAGAAAAAGAGAGCATGACAGGAAAGAGGAACCAAAACTCTACCTAACAGCAAACTAGAAAGCTCCTGCGGTTCCAAAAACAGGAGGGACCTTTAATTTCATAACCGCAGTGCCCCACTGCGGGAACTCACAAAATGTCACAATGAAACGAAAGGAGAAGTTCACCACAATGAAACGAAAGGAGAAATCCACCTTATCCACACACTCACATTCTCGAACAATTTCACAATCAAACAAAAAGCAGTGCTGAAATGCTCAACTTACTGCGAACACAAATTGGCATGCTGAATGATGGACTCGAATCTTGACACATTATTACAACAGAAAGACAGCAAACACATTTTTCTCAGCTAGCAGAAGCATCATTCTAATAGGTATGTCGTTTGATTAAGATGTCGTCGTCACTGAGGAGACACACGCCAAGACGTCTTTCAAAACAGCGTTATTTCATCACATCTGCCGAACTTTTTTCACGGCGCGGAAAAGGTGACTTCAAGGTCTGCTGTAAGCTTATCCAAAATTGGCAAAACTGTTGTGCCATTTCGGCAAATGTACCGAGGAAAGACAAATCCAAGCAAAATCCCTGTTCTCAAGTATCACAAACTAGCGACATGTGTCACACAAAGAAGAAAGATGACAATTAACTGACTAGAAAGTTCATTCAGCAGATACAGCATTCTCAGCCAGAAACCAGCAAAATGTTGTCACGACAGGAAAGAATACATATGACTGGTAACCCGAATATCCAGTTTAGTCAGTGAGTATTATATATATGATGACACCGAGGAAATAGGGAAGCCGGGGAAGCAAGAGGTAAGTATTACGGCAAACATTTGGACAGGCAGTGGCAGCGTATGTCTTCTGTCCTTTACACGAACCCTCGTACTCCCATTCAAAGCCCTTTTGTGGAAAGGACAAACAAGTCGCGTAAGGCGAAATTACTACATTTAGTCAAGCTGTGGAACTCACAGAATGAAACTGAACGCACTGCATTTTTTCACAATGACCGTAGTCCGCCGCTAGTGCAAAAGGCTTTACTTTATTTGGTGTTTAACGTCGTTTTCAACCACGAAGGTTATATCGCGACGAGAGTGCAAAAGGCAGTGAAATGGACGAGTCTGTTTAGCGCGGTAGCGGTTGCGCTGTGCTGCATAGCACGCTTTATTGTACCTCTCTTCGTTTTAACTTTCTGAGCGTGTTTTTAATCCAAACATATCATATCTATATGTTTTTGGAATCAGGAACCGACAAGGAATAAGATGAAATTGGTTTTAAAACGATTTCGGAAATTTAATTTTAATCATAATTTTTATATTTTTAATTTTCAGAGCTTGTTTTTAATCCGAGTATAACATATTTATATGGTTCTGGAATCAGAACATGATGAAGAATAAAATAAAAGTACTTTTGGATCGTTTTATAAAAAATTAATTTTAATTACAATTTTCAGATTTTTAATGACCAAAGTCATTAATTCATTTTCAAGCCTACATGCTGAAATGCAATACAGAAGTCCGGCCTTCGTCGAAGATTGCTTGGCCAAAATTTCAATCAATTTGATTGAAAAATGAAGGTGTGACAGTGCCGCCTCAAGTTTTACAAAAAGCCGGATATGACGTCATAAAAGACATTTATCGAAAAAATGAAAAAAACGTCTGGGGATATCATACCCAGGAACTCTCATGTCAAATTTCATAAAGATCGGTCCAGTAGTTTACTCTGAATCGCTCTACACACACACACGCACACACACACACACACACGCACACACACACACACACACACACACACACACACACACACACACACACACACACACACACACACACACACACACACACACATACACACACACCACGACCCTCGTCTCGATTCCCCCTCTATGTTAAAACATTTAGTCAAAACTTGACTAAATGTAAAAAGACACTCGCTTATCATCCTTTCTGCTTCTTGACACTGGAGTTTTGACAGGTAACTCAGATCGTATATTATTTCATGACCTTTCTGAAGGATTTGTTTTCTACATAATTATGTATGAAACGGCTCTGTAAAACGTCAACACAGACAGGCCAGGCCTGCATTATAATTCTGACACATAATAGACAGAAAGGTATTTTCTTCTCATGCTTCCCTAATGTTCCAACTCACTCAATTTTGCACTCACAAGCACGTGCATTCATTTTCGAAATTCTCGCGTCACTAACACACGCGTTCGTTTTCACAAATGTCTCGATCGTCACTACAATGTCTTTCGTCGCGGGACCTCAGCTGTCGTTAGCTGCTGATGGCCATCACTTCACACAAAAACTGGCCACACATCTAAATACCACGATCCTAGTTGGCCTCTTGACAAACACGGGACAGCGTGACCAAAAACATTGAAGACGCACGGCATGAAGAGCGACTCAATGAAGACGAGCGAATCTCAGTACATTTAAGTGTACAGCAATATCAGATTCGTGCATGGGACAGATAAGAAATTCTTGCACATTTCTTTCTCTCCTCTGGTTCCACGAGAATGTACGGCTCCAACAACCACCGTAGGACAAACCATGGCTCTCTCGATCATCCACAGTCAAATGAAATTGGAAAATAATTGCAAAGGCAGTCCACAACGAAATGGTCCAACCCACACATACACCTCAAACTACACATGGCATGTTTTGTCCCCTCTCTGTCCAATTTGCGTCACACATCAACCGCTCCACATCCCACCACACAGCGAGCTGCTCATTATTTTTTAGCAGAGAGAGAGAGGGAGGGGGGGGGGGGGGCAGGCCCTTCTACACACATCCAATTAAAGAATTTCACTCTATTTCGGACTCAACAGTTAACGATGTTCTCCTTTGGATTTGTAAAACCGGCCTCTGTTTGGACAATTCTAGCACACCCTAACCGAATGTGGCGTCAAGTACAATATATTGAATTCATACACCACAATACAGTTTGCGAACTAAACTGAACAATAGAAAGGGTGTCAAAAGTACACCGTTTACTTCACACACTGCAAGCAAAACAGAATGCGGTAGAAAATGTTCAGTTCACTCGGCACATAAATGAATACTGTGAGAGCAAGGTTTTCAATACCACAAAACTAAGTGTGGTGCGAAATAAAAGTTTAAACCCCCTTCTTTCATCCGCGACAAAACTGAAATAAAACACTTCTTACAGACGCCACAAAACTGAACGCAGTGACACATACAAATCCCTTGTTCTCACACACCAAAAGGCTGAACAAGGTGTCACATAAACGATGTCAGAACCAAAGCACTTCGGAACCAACACAATTCCGTCAACTTGTTATACCAGATCAAATACAATAAGTAAACCACGAGTGCAATTTCCACTTCTCTCGACACTCCCCCGGTGAAGTACACAGCAGGGGGACAAACGAGTTAGTTCCCGAATAGGAACAACGCACACGCTGTACCTCAATATGAGGTACTTCATCATAAAGTGTAAGGAAAAGAGTCAAACAAGCCCTTGCGCTGGTCCCACGAGCTGGTCTGCAAAAGACAGACAGGTGGGTGTAGGTGGGTGGGTTTAAAGGGGATTAACACGACACACTATAACTCTAACATTGCCTTACTTGCAAAACCACCCAGGCTTGTCTGTCTGCCCGTCTTCTTCGGCTTGACACGCTTAACTTATAACACTCCACCCCCCTGTTGGAATACACTCACATTAAAGTAACACTGTCCACACAAATTAAGTGTTTGCAATCGTCAAACGTCCAGTGCCATCTCCCTGAGTAGGCTATTATTTTATTATATATAATATAATTATGTTATCATACTATATTATCATGGTGTCATGGAGATAAAATCAAAATGTTACGTTGGTGTGTGTTGAGACGTCAAGCCTTGTTTTTGTTATTGCGACAAAATGACAAATAAAACTACAAAGAACTCGATGTAATAATACATGTAGTACTAATTTGGACGAGAGTCGGTTTTGTACCATCATGTCCGTCGATTTCAAAACTAGTCTGAAGAGTTTCGCCAAAACCACTTGTGGCCACAAAGCAAAAGAAACGGTTGAAGGTTGCTGCTGATTCTCCTCGGACATCACTTCTATTTCAGGACGTGCTGTCTACTTTACTAATTCCCTTCTTTCAAATCAACTTCAAATGCACTCAAATCAGCGAGGTTAATGCCCTTGACGACATAATCCTTCAGATGCAGCGATTCATTTTCAGCTGCACGTCATCACATAATGAAGAAATACGTAAATTTTCCCGTCCAAAATGAATCTGCTACACCACACACAACTAAAACCACACGAAACTGCGCGCCCAACAAAGTGCCGGTAAGTCGACCGCACATCTACCTTACATTCAATGAATACAGGTTGAAAACCTGCTCAACATTTACACGCACGTTTTTCCACACACAAAACACACGCGTGTGTTGAAAAGCGAAAGAGAACGCAAGCCTCACACTCAATATTTCAATGCCCTCACAAAACCTACACCGACAAGGTGGGGACGACCCGAACTCTTGTCCAATGACAAATAGTGTAGAGGACGACCACACATGCATTAAAGTGACAATACTCGATATGGAAGTAAGTGGTTCTTGCTCTCTGCACATGCATGCAGTTTGAATACTAGAGTAACAACATGAAATTTGTCGGCTTCACACGTTTGAGAAGGGTGCAGTTATTCTTTTTAATCATTTACTTATTTGTATATCTAATATCACTTTAGTAGAGAAACAACTCCTTGGTAAAATCAAAATAAATGTTAAATATTCAATCTTTCTAGCCTAGTCCGCAGTTGTGAGGACACTCGCTCTGACGTGTTTTTAGCAAAGTGGGGATTCGGTGCGTGTCCAACGCGAATGAGACCAACGGATCATTTGATTCGGTTGGGACTCAATGAGTTAACTTTAAGGTTAAAATCAAGGTCGTAGTAGTCGTTCAAAGAGTGTCAATGACAGTTGAATTTCTTTTACGAAAATAAATGCCACAGTTACAACGGAGGTAAACGTCCGGATAATGTTTGAAGCATTGAAAATAGCTGTACATTAGGCCTTGCCGATTTAATGTAGCTCTATTCATTAGCTTATAGTGTATCTATCCTCTCCGACCGTCAGTCACACAAAGCGCCGAATACGCTTAGTTGAATACGCCTTAAAGTGTACACACATGCCTGCCTTTCACCAAATCTACATTCGTCATTGGAAGACTGTCCTGCGCTGGATTAACAAGCATCTCTGCCATTCACAGGAAGAGAATGAACAGACGACGATTTGCAAAAACTGATATTCGCACAAGGTTTTGTGAGGTGACATGCAGCTTGTGCTGACTGTCCGAACCAAGGTTGGGTCTATTTACCGGTGTAACTGGCCATTTTGACACATAGTCAGTTTTGACCGGGAGGTCATTCTGGGCTAGCTGATTTTGACCGGGAGGTCATTCTGGGCTAGCCAATTTTGACCCCCCCAGTCAGTTTTGACCCCCCCTTCAAACTTCAAGAATAAGTACGTTAGGACCTTTTAAAACGAAATATATGTATATGTGCACAATATGTGTTAAAAATATGATCTAAAAAAATTTTTTTTATAAATTCTAAAATTTTTTTTTTTAATTTTGTTTACGTTTCCTTTGAAACGTCAGGAATAAGTACACAAGGACCTTTTGAAACGAAATGTACGCATAAATGAATGCATCTATGCATCTTCACAAGTTTTTTTTTTTTTTTGGGGGGGGGGGGGGGGGTCAATCTGGGCTAGCCCAGAATGACCTCCCGGTCAAAATCAGCTAGCCTAGAATGACACCCCGATCAAAACTGACTAGGCCAGTCAGTTTTGACCCCCCTTCAAACTTCAAGAATGAGTACTTTAAGACCTTTTAAAACGAATTAAATGTAAATGTGGACAATATTTGGTGGAAAATCATATTGAAAAAAAAAAATATATATAAAAGTTTCGACGCTTCCCTTTAAACTTCAAGAATAAGTACATTAGGACTTCACATGACGAAATGTATGCATCTACGTATCTCAACAGGTTTGGGGGGATGTGTCATTCTGACTCCCGGTCAAAATCAGCTAGCCCAGAATGACCCCCCGGTCAAAACTGACTAGGCCAGTCAGTTTTGACCCCCCTGTAATATGATTGCCTACACTACGATCGAGTATACGAAACCATAACATAAGTAAACCTAAATGTCGCATAGCTCTGTATCGTATAATGCACGCGCATGCGCTATGCCTTCCTACGCTGGCAGCTTCCCTGAATAAACCACTGAAAACATGAACAACATGTTTTGCCTTTGTGTCAACAAATAACATTATATGGTGGCAGCGGTGGAGGACATCACCGGAGGTCAGAAGCGAAAATCAAGGCGATGCAGGCGGAAATCGACGAAGAGAACTTCGACGAACTAACTTTTAGTCCGGTCGTCATCTCTTCAGTCTCTTCAACGCCCCAACAACGTGACGAAGCATTCGTCAGACTCAAAACACAACTTCCACGTAGAGCCGGACAACACAACGTCATCGTCAAGGTCGACACAGGTGCACAGGGGAACACACTGCCCCTGCGCATGTTTAGAGACATGTTCCCTGATCTACTGACAAAGGAGGGGACACCTATCAACAAGATCTTGAAAGAGAAAGGCGGCACGAAGCTGACTGCCTATAACGGCACAGACATTTCATGCCTTGGCAAGATTACGTTTCCCTGTCGCTACAGAGGCGAGTGGCAGGAAACGGGGTTCTACATTGTAGATGTAGAGGGACCAGCCATCATTGGGTTGCCGTCGTGCGAAAAGTTGAAAATCGTGACACTGCACTGCAGCATTTCAGCGTCACCCCCAGCAGCTAAGGACAAGATCACCTGTGTCCAAGACCTGCTGAAAGACAATCCGGAGCAGTTTGACAAAATTGGCAAGATGCCTGGCCCTGTCAAACTTGTGGTGGATCCAGACGTCCCGCCACACATTGACGCACCAAGAAAAACTCCAATCGCTCTCAGAGACGCGATCAAAGAAGAGCTCGACAGCATGGTAGAAAGTGGTGTGATCAGAAAGGTGACAGAGCCGACGGACTGGGTGTCCAGTCTCGCCTACTCCAAGAAGCGGTCGGGAAAGCTTAGAATCTGCCTTGACCCCCGTCATCTCAGCCTCGCACTGAAACGCCCACACCACAAGATTCCGACCATTGAAGAGCTGACGCATCAGTTCTGTGGAAGTCGCTACTTTTCCAAGCTAGACGCCAAGAGTGGCTACTGGTCAGTTCAGCTCGATGAAGAAAGCCAGCTCTTGACGACGTTCCAGACTCCCTATGGCAGATATTGCTTCTCCAGACTTCCATTTGGTCTCAAGGTCAGCCAAGATATTTTCCAGCTTAAAATGGATCAGATCCTTGAAAACGTGAAAGGAGCCACCGGCATCTCAGACGATGTTGTAGTCTACGGCAAGACAGAAGAAGAGCACGACGAAAGCCTGTGCAACCTAATGAAAGCCGCAGCAGAGAATGGATTGGTTTTCAACTCGGAGAAGTGTACCATCAAGACACAGTCCATCACATTTTTCGGCGCAACATACACTCCGGAAGGCGTGCATCCTGATCCTGACAAGGTCAACGACCTGAAAGCCATGCCAGCGCCGACGTCCAAAAAGGAACTGCAAGAGTTCCTTGGATTTGTGACATACATGTCGCCATTCATCAACAACCTGGCCGAGAAAGCAGCTGCACTCAGAGAACTCATCAAGAAAGACTCAGTATTCATCTGGGGTGAACACCATCAAAAGTGCTTCCAGGCCCTAAAGGATGCAGTCTCAGAGGATGCCACGCTGGTCTACTTTGACACAAGTGCTACACCAACACTGGAGACAGACGCCAGCATCAAGGGTCTTGGCGTAACACTGCTCCAGTAGGGAAAGCCGATAGCATATGCATCAAAGACGCTGACGGACGCTGAAACGCGATACGCCTGTATTGAGCGAGAACTTTTGGCCATCGTCTACGGGGTTGAACGATTTCACACCTACCTATACGGTCAGAAATTCCTCGTCAAAACGGATCACAAACCACTGGTTATGATCCTCAACAAACCTCTCGTCAGAGCACCCCCAAGACTGCAGCGAATGCTCCTCAGACTACAACAGTATGATATTACAATCGAATATAAACCCGGCAAGGACATGACAGTAGCAGACACACTGTCCAGACTGCCGAGCCCTGGCAACGTCAAGACCATTGATCTCGACCTCACTGTTGGCCAGGTCAGATTCAGCACGGAGAGAACCAAGTCACTCCAAGAGGAAACCAAACATGACCCGACTCTGAGCAAGCTTATCCCAACAATCATCAACGGATGGCCAGACACCATACAAGAAGTCCCCGAACCGATTCGCAGTTTTTGGTCATTCCGAGACGAACTTTCTGTGGAGGACGGAATCGTACTCAAAGGTGATCGTGTGGTCATTCCGCTAAACCTCCAGCAAGAGATGCTGAGACAACTGCACGCAGCCCACCAAGGGATAGAGAAGACCAGACTAAGGGCACGAGCCTCGGTGTACTGGCAAGGTATCTCGAAGGACATCGAAAAACTGACATCTCAATGCCCCATCTGCCAGGAGCACCAAAAGAACCAAGTGCCGGAAACACTCAATCCTCATGAGATTCCGACACAGCCCTGGGAAGTCTTGGGTGTAGACTTCTTTGCAGTGGACAACACCCAACACATCCTCGTCGCTGATTATTACAGCAAATTCTTCGTCTGCAGGAAACTCCCAAACGACTACACCTGCAAGACCACCATCGCAGTGATGAAGCAGATATTTGCCGAGCACGGAATTCCCAAAGCGCTCAAATCGGACAACGGGCCCCAGTTTTCGGCAAAAGCATTTCAAGAGTTCGCCAAGGAGTGGTGTTTTGACCATGTCACTTCTTCCCCCATCTACCCCAAGTCAAATGGCTTCATTGAGAGACAGGTGCAGACAGTAAAGCAAGCTCTCATCAAGGCAAAACAGGACGGCAGTGACCCTGACCTTACCCTATTGTGCCTTCGCACAACTCCAGTTTCCCCAAAAATTCCTAGTCCCTCAGAGCTGATCACCGGAAGAAAACCTCGTGGAAATCTTCCTACTCGACACACCGGAAATCCAACCGACGACCTCATTCGCGAAAGACTACAGCACCGCCAAGACAACCAGAAGTCATACCACGACACCAAGGCTAAGGACTTGCCACAACTGACCCCAGGCCAGCACGTCAGATTCCAAGACCAACCTTCAAGCAAATGGAAAGAAGCGGTGGTCAAAGAGAAATGTCAGGAACCAAGGTCATACCTGATAGAAACACCAACCGGAAGAATAATGAGAAGAAACAGAGTCAACATCAGAAACTCGCCACAGCAACAATTAACTGAAAACACAGACTCGCCGGTTGCTGATAAAACTCAGACTCCAGTCAACGCTTCAGTCAACACTCCAGCCGACACCCCAGTCAGAGCCCCAGTAAATAACACAGCATCTCCAACTGTCAACAACCCAGCTGCACCCTCACCAGCAGCAGCACCAGAGCCATCTGCTGTGTTCACTCGTAGTGGTAGAAAGATCAACCAACCTGTTAGATATAAAGAATAAACCCATGGCCTGTGCACAAGTAGACAGCATGTGTAGCTAGGCTGTTCTATTTGTCTAGTATCTGCCAAAGTATGAGCAGTTGTGTTTAAAGTTGGTAGAAGCATTAGTATGCTTTTAGTTGTGAAATTCATGGCCTGTTATAGGTGAACAGCATGTGTATGTAGGCTGTCACACCTGTATGTAAGTAACCGTGTAGCAGGTTACACATTATAGTGCATAGCAGCTGGATATTCCATATCTTTTTGTTATCTGACCACAGCCAGCTGAACAATCCAAAGACAGTTCCAGAAGATGTCATCATATGTGCCAAAGACAATTTTAGTCAAATCGTGTTTCCAGCATGTTTACCTGAAGCAACTATGTAATGTTAATAATACAAACTTGTAACATGAACACTCCAAAGCTGAAAACAGACTCAGAAATGTTCAACAATATTGTGTGCTCTTGATGTATGAACATTGAAATAGGAAAGACATTTGTTTGAAACAATCCAGCATAACTCCCTGAATGGAATTTTTATCTTGGAAAGGGAGATGTAATATGATTGCCTACACTACGATCGAGTATACGAAACCATAACATAAGTAAACCTAAATGTCGCATAGCTCTGTATCGTATAATGCACGCGCATGCGCTATGCCTTCCTACGCTGGCAGCTTCCCTGAATAAACCACTGAAAACATGAACAACATGTTTTGCCTTTGTGTCAACAAATAACATTATACCCCCCCCCCCCCCCCTTCAAACTTCAAGAATGAGTACTTTAAGACCTTTTAAACGAATTGAATCTAAATGTGGACAATATTTGTTGCAAAATGATATTGAAAAAAAAAATCGAAAAAAACCTTTAACTTATTTTTCTAAAAAAACCCAATGTTTCGACGTTTCCCTTTAAACTTCAAGAATAAGTACATTAGGACTTCACATGACGAAATGAATGCATACACTATGTATCTCAACAGGTTTGTGGGGATGTGCCATTCTGGGCTAGCCAAGAATGACCTCCCGGTCAAAATCAGCTAGCCTAGAATGACCCCCCGGTCAAAACTGACTAGGCCAGTCAGTTTTGACCCCCCCCTTCAAACTTCAAGAATAAGTACTTTAAGACCTTTTAAAACGAATTAAATGTAAATGTGGACAATATTTGGTGGAAAATGATATTGAAATTTTTTTGTTGAAAAACAACGTTAAATTTTTTTTTCTCAAAAGAAAACAAGTCGCGTAAGGCGAAAATACAATATTTAGTCAAGTAGCTGTCGAACTCACAGAATGAAACTGAACGCAATGCCATTTTACTCGTAGCATCGTCAGGCCACCGCTCATGGCAAAGGCAGTGAAATTGACAAGAAGAGCGGGGTAGTAGTTGCGCTAAGAAGGATAGCACGCTTTTCTGTACCTCTCTTTGTTTTAACTTTCTGAGCGTGTTTTTAATCCAAACATATCATATCTATATGTTTTTGGAATCAGGAACCGACAAGGAATAAGATGAAAGTGTTTTTAAATTGACTTGGACAATTTAATTTTGATAATAATTTTTATATATTTAATTTTCAGAGCTTGTTTTTAATCCGAATATAACATATTTATATGTTTTTGGAATCAGCAAATGATGGAGAATAAGATAAACGTAAATTTGGATCGTTTTATAAATTTTTATTTTTTTTTATAATTTTCCGATTTTTAATGACCAAAGTCATTAATTAATTTTTAAGCCACCAAGGTGAAATGCAATACCGAAGTCCGGGCTTCGTCGAAGATTACTTGACCAAAATTTGAACCAATTTGGTTGAAAAATGAGGGCGTGACAGTGCCGCCTCAACTTTCACGAAAAGCCGGATATGACGTCATCAAAGACATTTATTAAAAAAATGAAAAAAACGTTCGGGGATTTCATACCCAGGAACTCTCATGTCAAATTTCATAAAGATCGGTCCAGTAGTTTAGTCTGAATCGCTCTACACACACACACACACACACACACACACACACACACACACACACACACACACACACACACGACGCACACACGCACACACGCACGCACATACACCACGACCCTCGTTTCGATTCCCCCTCGATGTTAAAATATTTAGTCAAAACTTGACTAAATATAAAACAAGTCGCGTAAGGCGAAAATACAATATTTAGTCAAGTAGCTGTCGAACTCACAGAATGAAACTGAACGCAATGCCATTTTTCAGCAAGACCGTATACTCGTAGCATCGTCAGTCCACCGCTCATGGCAAAGGCAGTGAAATTGACAAGAAGAGCGGGGTAGTAGTTGCGCTAAGAAGGATAGCACGCTTTTCTGTACCTCTCTTTGTTTTAACTTTCTGAGCGTGTTTTTAATCCAAACATATCATATCTATATGTTTTTGGAATCAGGAACCGACAAGAAATAAGATGAAAGTGTTTTTAAATTGATTTGGACAATTTAAATTTGATAATAATTTTTATATATTTAATTTTCAGAGCTTGTTTTTAATCCGAATATAACATATTTATATGTTTTTGGAATCAGCAAATGATGGAGAATAAGATAAACGTAAATTTGGATCGTTTTATAAATTTTTATTTTTTTTTACAATTTTCAGATTTTTAATGACCAAAGTCATTAATTAATTTTTAAGCCACCAAGCTGAAATGCAATACCGAAGTCCGGGCTTCGTCGAAGATTACTTGACCAAAATTTCAACCAATTTGGTTGAAAAATGAGGGCGTGACAGTGCCGCCTCAACTATCACAAAAAGCCGGATATGACGTCATCAAAGACATTTATCAAAAAAATGAAAAAAACGTTCGGGGATTTCATACCCAGGAACTCTCATGTCAAATTTCATAAAGATCGGTCCAGTAGTTTAGTCTGAATCGCTCTACACACACACACACACACACACACACAGACACACAGACACACAGACACACGCACATACACCACGACCCTCGTTTCGATTCCCCCTCGATGTTAAAATATTTAGTCAAAACTTGACTAAATATAAAAAGGTTCGACGCTTTCCTTCAAACTTCAAGAATACGTACATTAGGACCTCACATGACGAAATGTATGCATATATGTATGCATCTATGTATCTCAACAGGTTTGGGGGGGATGTGTCATTCTGGGCTAGCCGGATATGACGTCATATCAGCTAGCCCAGAATGACCCCCCGGTCAAAACTGACTAGGCCAGTCAGTTTTGACCTCCCCTTCAAATGTCAAGAATAAGTACTTTAGAACCCTTAAAAACGAAATATATGTAATTCTGGGATAGAGAGAATAAGCCGATATAATGGAGAGGGGGCCCCCTCTCTAGCACGTCGGCCCACTCTCTATTATGTCGACCAAGTCTCCGTCATGTCGGCCCCCTCACTATCATGTCGGTCCATTATCCATCATGCCGGCCCCTCTTCATCATGTCGGTCCTTTCTCTATTATTAGTCCAGGCATCTTAGCCACTTTAGTGAAGGGAACGTTGAAGTGACAATGACTAGGTTTAAAATGTCCCTTATCAGAAAGTTCAACCTCAGTCCTTTGATGTTTATTAAACACATTTTCATATAAAGTTGGCGCTTCATATGGAAAAGTGGCTTTGAAATTGACCCTAATCCTTCTTTGGGCTCTGTAAATGTCGTTTGGGGCTATGGTTGTAAAACGGTATCTACTGGTCACCCCAATGTATAAACTGAAAACTCTTTCTGCACCAGAACACGCAGAAAGGATTGTATCTGCCTGATGTCTGATGCTTTTCAAAATCCCCAACCACTAACACCTTCAAAACGGACATTAACTGACACTGTTGTTTTTCCCTATATAATCCTTACTGTTTTTCCGAGACGTCGTCCTGTTGTGTATTTAGCTTGCCACAACCTCATACATGGTCCTAAAAGTTAAAGTTGAAGAAAATACTAAAGATAAATGAACAAGCTGACGCAGTGTCATTCGCACCGTGAATCCCCCCATGGGAACATACTAAAGTCTGGTTCCAAATAGGCTCAATTTCCTTCTATTTCTTTGTATTTCTGCCTCGTAGGGGTAGGGGTGTTCAAACCAAAGGCACCTTTAAACCAAAATTCAAATCACACATCTTACAATACTAAGACACTCAGCAGTGAAAGGGTGTCTGCTGGTAAAAAATTCCAAACAATCCTAAAAGTACTTCACTACTAAACGTGCTTTTAAAAAGAGCCGTTATTTTTCCCTCTATAATCAGTATTGTGTTTTCTGCGAACATGTAGTCTATTTAGATGGTTGTCATGTGCACATGAGTTGCTAAAGCGTTTTCAGTTGGGCATATGTCGAAAAGCAAAGAATTAGCCCTTTGAAAACCATCAGAACTGTCACACAAAAATAACATTTACCTATCTCACCAACTGACCAAACATAGGGCTTTTCCTTATGTATTATGTATTGTCGTGTTTTTTGTAGCATACTTGTGAAAACAGCCACCACTGTTGTAAATGATACTTTAAAGAGCATTATTTCATTTTTACAGTTGAAGGACAACCTGGACTGCCGTATATTACAGCTGTTTTACAATCAGCCAAAATTTTCTTAACAAACGTATGTTAAGAACAACTCCCATAGTGAAATTGAAGGAAAACAAAGTGGAAATCCCCCTGCCATAGAGGAGCTAAAGAATCAACAATAAACGACTGCATGGATAGCTTGATGCACGAGTGCATTGCGGACATGTTTGTCTCCAACCAAGAGAAAGTTCCAAAAAATCCCTTTTGTGCTTCTTATTATACAGTGACGTCAAAGACAGCCTTTTCTGCTGTTCATACATTCAGGGGTTATGGTTACACTAAACGACGTAGTTGTAGCCATACTGCCATCCAGATTTATTTTTTCCTTGCGAGCAGTCACAGGGTGTTTGTGCTGTCTGCCAACCGTTAGATGACCCCGCCCAAGTCTGTTAAGGGACCGTTTGACCGTTATAGAACGCGTCTTTTTGATTTTTTGGCACAGTTGGAAACGGTTGATTTTTATCCCTACCATTGTTTCCAAACATTATATAGGAATGTTTTGTGAACAACGGATAATAGCCGCTACTCGCATGTGTAGCAAAAGTGAGCGTACATACTCACCCTGGTCGTCCAGCCGTTGTCCGTTGCCCGTCTTTATCTGTCTGTACTGAACATTACCTTTGGATTTTTCTCGAACGCTATGAAGTGAAGAAACACCAAATGTTGCAAAATGTTGTATGACCCCAAGAGCTCAAAAAAGATACTTGAGAACCTTGACCTTACCTTAAGGTCAAGGTCACAGGGAGAATGAATGTGGTCTAAAACTGCAAAATTTCACATTGTGCCAGTTTTCTGGAAAACAAATTAAAAACAGCGGGCTTAGTTTTGTATGGTATACAAGAAAAAGAAAGCCTTATCTTCTGATACCATTTTGGTTGACCTCGCTTCAATGTCAAGGTCAGAGGAGCCCTTCAAAGTTGAATTGTAGACATATTTTGATGTGAGCTTGCCCCTTTAACTTTACTATGGACGATATCTCTTACAAACTTAAACACTGAGTGGGGCGTTTGTTAGAATTTCATAGTGAGCCACATCTGGTCACATATCGTTAGGGTCAAGGTCACATTGACCCCTATGAAAAATGTGACCAAGCCGGGTAAAGAAATCCATGTGTCTTGGTAAAAAATCTTAACAAAGCAAAGCCCATGCGACTCTCATGCTTGACCTTTGTCTTAAAGTGACCTTGACCTTCAGGTGACCTTGAAGGTGAAGGTCTAACAACTGAAGCTGGCAAGGACATTGTACACTATTAGAACTGGTTTACAGATTTTTCCTACCAAATTACACATGACCTTTGGCCAAGGTCAAGATCATCAAAGGTCACACATCACAAGGCTATCAATTCAAGACATAGGAAGCATAAACATACTTATTGGCACTTTCTACAAAGAGACATTGTCACTTTTAGTGATTCAATTGCCCGTTTCAGTCACATTTCATAAGGGGCAAAGTGACCTTGACCTTGATGATATGTGACTAAATGTGGCTCAATATCAGTATATAACATGTGCCCCACCCAATTATGAAGTTTGAAAGATTTTTTTCATAGTTCAGGGTCAAGGTCACTTCAAAACATGTATACAATTCAACTTTGAAGGACTCCTGTGACCTTGACATTGAAGCGAGGTCAACCAAAATGGTATCAGAAGATAAGGCTTTCTTTTTCTTGTATACCATACAAAACTAAGCCCGCTGTTTTTAATTTGTTTTCCAGAAAACTGGCACAATGTGAAATTTTGCAGTTTTTAGACCACATTCATTCTCCCTGTGACCTTGACCTTAAGGTAAGGTCAAGGTTCTCAAGTATCTTTTTTGAGCTCTTGGGGTCATACAACATTTTGCAACATTTGGTGTTTCTTCACTTCATAGCGTTCGAGAAAAATCCAAAGGTAATGATTTGTACAGACAGATGAAGACGGGCAACGGACAACGGCTGTACGACCAGGGTGAGTATGTACGCTCACTTTTGCTACACATGCGAGTAGCGGCTATTATCCGTTGTTCACAAAACATTCCTATATAATGTTTGGAAACAATGGTAGGGATAAAAATCAACCGTTTCCAAATGAGCTAAAAAATCAAAAAGACGCGTTCTATAACGGTCAAACGGTCCCTTAACAGACTTGGGCGGGGTCGTCTGACGGTTGGCAGACAGCACAAACACCCTGTGACTGCTCGCAAGGAAAAAATAAATCTGGATGGCAGTATGGCTACAACTACGTCGTTTAGTGTAACCATAACCCCTGAATGTATGAACAGCAGAAAAGGCTGTCTTTGACGTCACTGTATAATAAGAAGCACAAAAGGGATTTTTTGGAACTTTCTCTTGGTTGGAGACAAACATGTCCGCAATGCATTCGTGCATCAAGCTATCCATGCAGTCGTTTATTGTTGATTCTTTAGCTCCTCTATGGCAGGGGGGTTTTCACTTTGTTTTCCTTCAATTTCACTATGGGAGTTGTTCTTAACATACGTTTGTTAAGAAAATTTTGGCTGATTGTAAAACAGCTGTAATATACGGCAGTCCAGGTTGTCCTTCAACTGTAAAAATGAAATAATGCTCTTTAAAGTATCATTTACAACAGTGGTGGCTGTTTTCACAAGTATGCTACAAAAAACACGACAATACATAATACATAAGGAAAAGCCCTATGTTTGGTCAGTTGGTGAGATAGGTAAATGTTATTTTTGTGTGACAGTTCTGATGGTTTTCAAAGGGCTAATTCTTTGCTTTTCGACATATGCCCAACTGAAAACGCTTTAGCAACTCATGTGCACATGACAACCATCTAAATAGACTACATGTTCGCAGAAAACACAATACTGATTATAGAGGGAAAAATAACGGCTCTTTTTAAAAGCACGTTTAGTAGTGAAGTACTTTTAGGATTGTTTGGAATTTTTTACCAGCAGACACCCTTTCACTGCTGAGTGTCTTAGTATTGTAAGATGTGTGATTTGAATTTTGGTTTAAAGGTGCCTTTGGTTTGAACACCCCTACCCCTACGAGGCAGAAATACAAAGAAATAGAAGGAAATTGAGCCTATTTGGAACCAGACTTTAGTATGTTCCCATGGGGGGATTCACGGTGCGAATGACACTGCGTCAGCTTGTTCATTTATCTTTAGTATTTTCTTCAACTTTAACTTTTAGGACCATGTATGAGGTTGTGGCAAGCTAAATACACAACAGGACGACGTCTCGGAAAAATAGTAAGGATTATATAGGGAAAAACAACAGTGTCAGTTAATGTCCGTTTTGAAGGTGTTAGTGGTTGGGGATTTTGAAAAGCATCAGACATCAGGCAGATACAATCCTTTCTGCGTGTTCTGGTGCAGAAAGAGTTTTCAGTTTATACATTGGGGTGACCAGTAGATACCGTTTTACAACCATAGCCCCAAACGACATTTACAGAGCCCAAAGAAGGATTAGGGTCAATTTCAAAGCCACTTTTCCATATGAAGCGCCAACTTTATATGAAAATGTGTTTAATAAACATCAAAGGACTGAGGTTGAACTTTCTGATAAGGGACATTTTAAACCTAGTCATTGTCACTTCAACGTTGTTCTCTAATATGCTTGGACTATATGTCGTCCCTCTCTCTATCATGTCGGCCACCTCTCTATCATGTTGGCCCCCTCTACATCATGTCTGCCCCCTCTCTGTCATATCGCCCCCTTCTCTACATTGGGGTGTGCACCATAAAGATCCCACGATTGACAAAAGGGTCTTTCCTGGCAAAATTGTATAGGCATAGATAAAAAAATGTCCACCAAAATACCCGTGTGACTTGGAATAATAGGCCGTGAAAAGTAGGATATGCGCCGAAATGGCTGCGATCTGCTGGTCGATGTGAATGCGTGATGTATTGTGTAAAAAAAATTCCATCTCACACGGCATAAATAGATCCCTGCGCCTTGAGTCCGAGTCTGAAGATACGCGCGCGATATAAGACTTCATATAATAAAAAGTCGGCCCCCTCTCTATCATGTCGGCCCCCTCTCTATCATGTCGGCCCCCTCTCTATCATGTCGGCCCCCTCTGTGTCATGTTGGCCCCCTCTGTGTCATGTTGGCCCCCTCTCTATTATGTCGGTCCCCTCTCTATCATGTTGGCCCCCTCTCTATTATGTCGGCCCTCTCTCTATCATGTCGGCCCCCTCTCTATTATGTCGGCCCCCTCTCTGTCATGTCGGCCCCCTCTCTATTATGTCGGCCCCCTCTCTGTCATGTCGGCCCCCTCTCTATTATGTCGGCCCCCTCTCTATTATGTCGGCCCCCTCTGTGTCATGTTGGCCCCCTCTCTATTATGTCGGTCCCCTCTCTATCATGTTGGCCCCCTTTCTGTCATATCGCCCTCCTCTCTATTATGTCGGCCCCCTCTCTATCATGTCGGCCCCCTCTCTATCATGTCGGCCCTCTCTCTATCATGTCGGCCCCCTCTCTATTATGTCGGCCCCCTCTCTATCATGTCGGCCCCCTCTCTATCATGTCGGCCCTCTCTCTATCATGTCGGTCCTCTCTCTATCATGTCTGCCCCCTCTCTATCATGTCGGCCCCCTCTCTGTCATGTCGGCCCCCTCTGTTTTATTGGTCCCCTCTCTAACATGCCAGCCCCCTCTAAGTCATTATGTACTGATTCTTTAAGTTTGAAGGGAAGAGTCGAAACCTTTTTTTTTTTTTTTACAAAAATAAGTTAGTTTTCTTCTTCTTCTGCGTTCGTGGGCTGAAACTCCCACGTACACTCGTGTTTTTTGCACGAGTGGAATTTTACGTGTATGACCGTTTTTTTACCCCGCCATACGCCGTTTTCGGAGGAAGCATGCTGGGTATTTTCGTGTTTCTATAACCCACCGAACTCTGACTGACATGGATTACAGGATCTTTTTCGTGCGCACTTGGTCTTGTGCTTGCGCGTACACACGGGGGTGTTCGGACACCGAGGAGAGTCTGCACACAAAGTTGACTCTGAGAAATAAATCTCTCGCCGAACGTGGGGACGAACTCACGCTGACAGCGGCCAATTGGATACAAATCCAGCGCGCTACCGACTGAGCTACATCCCCGCCCCATAAGTTAGTTTTTATTTTTGTTTTTTTCAATATCATTTTCCAACAAATATTGTCCAGATCTACATTCATTTCGTTTTAAAAGCCCAGAATGACACATCCCCCCAAACCTGTTGAGTTACATAGATGCATACATATATGGATACATTTCGTCATCTGAAGTCCTAATGTACTTATTCTTGAAATTTAAAGGGCAACGTCAAAATTTTTTTTTTTTTAGAAGAAAAGTTAAAGTTCTTTTACCGATTTTTTTTTTTTTCAATATCAGTTTGCAACAAATATTGTCCACATTTACATTTAATTCGTTTTAAAAGGTCTTAAAGTACTCATTCTTGAAGTTTGAAGGGGGGATCAAAACTGACTGGCCTAGTCAGTTTTGACAGGGGGGTCATTCTGGGCTAGCTGATTTTGACACATCCCTCCAAACCCCCCCCAAAAAACTTGTGGAGATGGATTTTTTTTTCCAATATCTTTTGCACCAAGTATTGTCCCCATTTACATTCAATTCGTTTTAAAAGGTCCTAAAGTACTCATTCTTACAGTTTGAAGGTGGGGTCAAAACTGACTGGCCTAGTCAGTTTTGACCGGGGGGTCATTCCAGCCCAGAATGACACATACCCGCAAACCTGTTGTTTGTTTGTTTGTTTGCTTAACGCCCAGCCGACCACGAAGGGCCATATCAGGGCGGCACTGCTTTGACATATAACGTGCGCCACACACAAGACAGAAGTCGCAGCACAGGCTTCATGTCTCACCCAGTCACATTATTCTGACACCGGACCAACCAGTCCACTAACCCCATAATGCCAGACGCCAGGCGGAGCAGCCACTAGATTGCCAATTTTAAAGTCTTAGGTATGACCCGGCCGGGGTTCGAACCCACGACCTCCCGATCACGGGGCGGACACAAACCTGTTGAGATTCAGTGAAACCCGGCTATATTGAAGTGGCACGGGACCCGGGAAGACCTTCAATATAGCCGTAACTTCAATATAGGCAATTCTCGGTTATATTGAATTTCCCTCCTTGTTCCTTCAGAAATGCAATATAACCGAAATTTTTTTCACTATACTTTCTCATTTCCGTATCCACACATTGCGTTTGATGTGAGATATATTCCCATTAATCTTTCACCTGTTGGCTGTTGTTCTTCGAGCCTCCTTGCTTTTTTCTGCACACACACACACACACACACACACACACACACACACACACACACTCACACACACGCACGCCCCCCTCCCTTACACACACAAACACACATTCCATATTCCTCAGCTACTTCCTTTCTCTTTTTTTTAGCCAGTTTTCAGCTTCTGAATAAGCTCGATTTTTCTTGTAATTGTCAGACTCACCCTTTTTATATTTAGTCAAGTTTTGACTAAATGTTTTAACATAGAGGGGGAATCGAGACGAGGGTCGTGGCGTATGTGTGTGTGTGTATGTGTGTGTGTGTGTGTGTGTGTGTGTGTGTGTGTGTGTGTGTGTGTGTGTGTGTCTGTCTGTCACAATAAGCCATTAGCAGGTCTGCACATAAGTTGACCTGGGAGATGGAAAACATCTCCACACTTAACCCACCAGGCGGCCGCGGCCAGGATTCGAACCCTCGACCTTCCGATTAAGGTTGAAACGCTACCTTTTGTTGGAGTTACCCAAGATGCACGCTTGACTTGGAAGCCACATATTGCAGCCACAGAGGCAACAGCGATTAACAAATTCGCACTAACGGAATGAGAGCGCAGACATAATTATGTGTCCATGTGCACGTGTGACGGTGTGTCTGTCGATCTGTATTCATGTGTGTGTGTATGTTTGTGTTCGTGTGTGCGTGAGTATGTATGCATGTGTGTATGTGTCTGTCTGTCTTTGTGATTCTGTATCAAAATGTATGTGTTTGAGTTTGTGTGTGTGTGTGTGTGTGTGTGTGTGTGTGTTTTGTGAGAGAACGTTTTACCGAGAATTTACTTTGCAAAGCGAGCATCTACAGCTAGGTTACTGCGAAAAGGGCTTCTGTGTGCTGATCGGTCCTGTGAAGCAATCCATGTTGCAGTGAGGTAGCTACGTGTTTTGTCCACGTGTTTTAAACCGGAATTTCATTGTCCCCCAACAAACCTTCTCCTTGGGTCTGTTAATTTTGCTGGGTCACGGGGTCCTGCGTGTCGTGAATAGCCTGTTTCTGATAATAATACTTGTGGCGAAGGCGAGTCATGTGAGCAAAATTGCTGTTCTTGTTAGATCTGTTCACTATAGTATAACTGATGAATCTATTCAAGGCTGCGTCGCGGAGGAAAAAAAAATCATTACCACAGCTGGAAGGCTCGGTTATTCTTTTTAAAGATGTTGCTAATTCGTTGATCTAACTTTGGTGGGGAGTTGACAAACCTAAAATTATAACATATTTTCCTGTGACATTTCACGGCATGCCTTGATTCAGCCTTCGGCGGTGAAACAGTTGAAAGGCGTTTTAATTTAATCGCTAGGCGAAGTCCAACAAATCTACATCAGGATGAGAACAGACTTCTGGATAGATCTTTTGCAGAGATCTTTCACTACATAATATATTTTTCTGTTTAAAATAAGTTTTCTTTGCGAGCTCGTGGAAAATAGGCGATAATTTCGAATTTCGGCTTGTCGCGACGTCAAGTTTTTTACTGTGCATACTCTGATACTGAACACTGCGTAACAAACTGATTCAGCTTTTGTATGACTAGAGAGTTGATCGGCTTTGGGTTTTTTCACTTCAATCGCTTGTCAAGGTCAAGCCAAAGCACATACTGATGAGAAAAAATGTACTAAACTTACTGGTAGATGTATCTTTTGAGATCACTGAGAAGAAAGATCGAGCGACTTCCTAAAACGCATGTGTTTAAAAGAAAACACTGTGTTCAGAATAAACCCTTTCAACGACGTAATGATATAGTTTGTAAGTTGCTCCTTTGAACATATAATAACAGAAAGTTGATTGTATCGCACGCAAAATTTCATGAATCTGGTTAGCATATCTTTCCTTCGCGAGTCTTTGGAACTGGGGCGATAATTTGGAGTGTTTCAGCTTGCCGCGACGTCATGCAAATAGTTGTACATATCACTCTGTAAATGACTAGATTCAGCCTTCGGCGGCGCAGCCGTTGGATAATCGCTTCACTTCAATCGATTGGCCCGGTCAAAGTATAGCCCGTATTGATGAGAAATGATGTTCTTCTTGAAGATTAGTCTTTTAAGATTAATGAGAGAAAAGAGCGATTTCCAAAAACGCCTGTGTCAAAACAAAAACACTGTGTTCAGAATCAACTATATTCACAACATATTAATAATAATTATGAGTCGCTCTGCGGAATACATAATTACAAAGGATTGATCTGATGGTATGCAAAATGTCATTAAACTGCGTCTAATACTTTTTTCTTGCGAGATCTCAAAACATACGCGATTCGGCCTTGGACGGCGCAAAAGTTTAAATATTGCTTCACTTCAATCGGTTGGCCCGGTTAAAGTAATGCACACATTGATTAGATAAGGCATTGTCCTGGTAGATTGGCCTTTTAAAATTATTGACAGAAAAGAGCGATTTCCAGAAACATCTGTGTAAAAAGTAAAACACTGTGTTCAAGACGTTAATAAAATTTTGATAAGTCGCTCTTTCACATACATCATAACAAAGGGTTGATCTTATGCCACACTAAATTTCAGTACTGTACTTTAAACAGTTTTTCTTCGCGCGCTCTTGGAACTTGGGTGACGATTTCGAGTGTTCCGTTTGCCGCTACGTCAAATAGCTTTTTTCCCTGTCCACCGCGTCTGCGGCTAAGTCCGAAGCGGGAGATAGCGTTTTGGGGCAAGTTCGGGACTTGTTTTACTCATGAACCAACAAGAAGGGCAAAGCCCATACGACTCACATGCTTTACACATTTTTCCTACCAAAATACATGTGACCTTGACCCAAGGTCAAGGTCATCCAAGGTCATGCAACACAAAGCTGTTAATTCAAGACATAGGAAGTACAATGGTGCTTATTGGCTCTTTCTACCATGAGATATGGTCACTTTTAGTGGTTCACTACCTTATTTTGGTCACATTTCATAAGGGTCAAAGTGACCTTGACCTTGATCATATGTGACCAAATGTGTCTCATGATGAAAGCATAACATGTGCCCCACACAATTTTTAAGTTTGAAACAGTTATCTTCCATAGTTCAGGGTCAAGGTCACTTCAAAATATGTATACAATCCAACTTTGAAGAGCTCCTGTGACCTTGACCTTGAAGCAAGGTGAACCAAACTGGTATCAAAAGATGGGGCTTACTTTGCCCTATATATCATATATAGGTGAGGTATTCAATCTCAAAAACTTCAGAGAAAATGGGAAAAATGTGAAAAATAGCTGTTTTTTAGGCAACATTTATGGCCCCTGCGACCTTGACCTTGAAGCAAGGTCAAGATGCTATGTATGTTTTTTGGGGCCTTGTCATCATACACCATCTTGCCAAATTTGGTACTGATAGACTGAATAGTGTCCAAGAAATAGCCAACGTTAAAGTTTTCCGGACGTCCGGACGGACGGACGTCCGGACGGACGGACGGACGACTCGGGTGAGTACATAGACTCACTTTTGCTACGCATGTGAGTCAAAAACAGCACGTTCACATACCAACAATCATTCAAAAGAACAACAACTGGAGAAACCCTTGCAAGTTGTTTGACGTTTTCAAAATATTTATTTAGCCTTTTAAATCTTCAGAGAAAAGTTTTAAAAAATCACGGCTCTGGCCGCCATTTTGGATTTTCTCTGTGGGCCTCCCTAACAATGGTACTCGTACCGAGCGCTTGCTAACGCTCGCGAGCGCCACAACAAAACTATGCGTTGCCTAGAAAACGTTCGCAAACGTTCTGTGGCGCTCTGCCCATGCAACGCACCCCTGGCTTTGCGCGTTGTGTGTTTGAGTAATTTGATTTTGTGTGTACCCCATTTTCTACCAAGCGTTGGTTGCTCGGTCGCGACTGCGGTGGTTTAGAGGTCGCGATTTTGTGTTTTGATTCTTTTCATATTAATTTGTATTTTTTCTCATGGTTTCCTTTGTTTACATATGTTTCAGTCTTTCACCTTCACTTTACATTAAAGAATTTGGTAAAACAACCTGGGGCGTGATAAATGCAAGAATCCGCGAGCCAGGACAGTAAAAGAACTTCGTGGGCCACCAGTTCACCAGTTATGAAGGGGGTCGGCAGTATATTTTTCACTGTGATCAAATAAAAGAGAAAGGCCAGTCACCACGCACATCCTCGGCTCGCATGCAATGTATTTATATAGCAAAAGGAATGCCTGTAATTCACACAGAGCAATCGCTTGGTCTTAAACGTGCACAAGACAAAAACTTTCATACTGGGGGAGCGAGCCAGTCTGAAGAGTACTCGGGTCCAGCGCGAGCGTTTTTTTATTTTCAGAGACCTCCTGACTCGAAAGTTGATGCTGATCTGGCCTCTCCCCTTCCTCAACTGATTGCCCTGACAGAGGCGTGTCATATCATTCGGCCCCCGCGCGGTCATTGTTCTTAAAAATAAAAAGTTAAACAAATCTTTGGAGCAAACATTTAATATAGCCAGGTAAAAACGTCCCGTGGGCTAAATTTTTGTTTCAATATAGCCGGGATTTCAATATAGCCGACTTCAATGTAGCCAACATTTTTTAACAAAGAAAAGGTAGAGCTTCAGCCGGGACCTGAAAAATTCTTCAATATAGCCGGGATTTCAATATAGCCTACTTCAATATAGTCGGGTTTCACTGTACATAGATGCATACATGTATGCATTCATTTCGTCATGTGAAGTCCTAATGAACTCATTCTTAAAGTTTAAAGGGAAACGTCGAAACATTGGGTTTTAAAAAAAAAAAAAAGTTAGGTTTTTTTCGATTTTTTTTGTTTAAATCTCATTTTGCAACAAATATTGTCCACATTTACATTCAATTCGTTTTAAAAGGTCTTAAAGTACTCATTCTTGAAGTTTGAAGGGGGTGGGTCAAAACTGACTAGCCCAGAATGACACATCCCCCCAAACCTGTTCAGATACATAGATGCATACATATACGCATACATTTCGTCATGTGAAGTCCTAATGTACTTATTCTTGAAGTTTGAAGGGAAGCGTCAACACTTTTTTTTTCCAATGTGATTTTCCACCAAATATTGTCCACATTTACATTTAATTCGTTTTAAAAGGTCTTAAAGTACTCATTCTTGAAGTTTGAAGGGGGGGTCAAAACTGACTGGCCAAATCAGTTTTGACCGGGGGGTCATTCTATGCTATCTGATTTTGACCGGAATGACCCCCCCCCCCCCCCCCCCCAAAAAAAAAAAGAAACTTGTGGAGATGCATTCATTTATGCGTACATTTCGTTTCAAAAGGTCCTTGTGTACTTATTCTTTACGTTTCTTCTTCTTCTTCGTCGTTCGCTCAGATTCTTGACGTTTCAAAGGAAACGTCAAAACATTTTTATTTTTTATTTTTAAATTTTTTTTAGATCATTTTTTTAACACATATTGTGCACATATATATATACATATATATTTCGTTTTAAAAGGCCCTAACGTACTTATTCTTGAAGTTTGAAGGGGGGGTCAAAACTGACTTGGGTGGGTCTAAAATTGGCTAGCCCAGAATGACCTCCCGGTCAAAATCAGCTAGCCCAGAATGACCTCCCGGTCAAAACTGACTATGTGTCAAAATGGCCAGTTACACCGGACATTTACTCATTGTACACCTTCTAGGGAGGCGCATTGATGCACGTACACCTAGTCTCTCTTAACACCAAACAACAAAATGTAGGTGAAAATAAAAGCAGGTGCAGAGTGATACGGTTGGAATAACTTGAGCAACCTCATATCGTGGGACTTTCCCCCATGCAAGTTAGTGAACTTAAAGTAGTATGTGAAAAGAACAGAACCATGTCGGTCGGGCTTCAATGAGGCTTTGGTCGTCAATCCACGATGACAACCTCGAAATTTCAAATGAAAGCCTATATCAATGTGTAAATGTATCGATCAAACGCTGGGTTTCCCTTCTTTGGTCCATGTCACGTCATAGCCCGACTGTCCGAAACTACAAAGGAGTGCATGTTTGTGTGCCTTCAATCGTAACAAATAAAAGGAAGTCTAACAATAACATAGAATTGATAAATGGATCGACACGGAAATTGTATTTGTATATTTGACCAAAATGTGACATATGGCACAGATCTCGACAGTTATAGTGGACCTCGAGGCTAAGGCGGTCTCGGAGAAGAATGTCTTTCTCAAAACATGGCTAAAAACAGTATATACTTATGGATGTTGGGGCTGGTTTGGCAAAGTGTGTAAGCAAACACCTGAACAGGCTACTAAACCTTGAGGCCTGTTTAGAAACCACAGCAATTTGAATGGTAAAGTTTGGAAGTCTATGAGTGTCACAATTCACCTGCAGCTGTCACCAGCTGCACTATGTCAGTGTCTCTCAGCTGCTGTCTAGCCGTACAGCCAACGACCATGACGACTGCTCTGCAGACTGATCAACTATGTAGTACAAGTGGAGTCTCCTTTCTTGTCCATCCCCTCCTCTTGGTCTCCGTTCTCTCGCCATCCCCCTCTCCATCTTTCATCACCCGTGTTCCTTCTGCTCGCCGGTGTTCTGACTAGTTCTGACGAAGTTATAGTAGTGGTTGAAACTCCTACTGTCTGCAAAAGTCTACCCATATTGTCAGCGAACAGGTAGCGAAACCGAGGGATGAACATGTAGAAGATAATGTTGACACTGCTGTTGAATGAGAAAAGCGCTATAGTCATTGCTCTGGTTTTCTTCCTCGCTTGGTCGTCCTTGCCGAACATAATAAATGTGGTAGCCGGGAGTACGAACGCAACAAAACTCATGGAACAAATGGCAAACGCCACGTAGACAAACTGGCGGGACTCTGTTGGGAACCTTGGATTTCTGTCTACTTTCGTCCGGCTGTTCTCTTCGGACGTTTGTCTGGGAGATAGGTTTACGTCCAACGGTGCGGTGTTGACCCTTTGTCGCAGTACTTTGCAGACAACGGCCAACATGAGTCCAATCTGTAATGAGGCCGGCAGCAGGTAACCCCATGTCGCCCTAATATAGAGTTTCCATATCATGGTCGTTGGGTTAGGCCTATCTACGGGCAAGTAGATCAATTGTGTATTGCTGAAGGTCTGCAATCCAATACAATATATCAGACAGCAGATGACCACTATTCTCATCCTGGACTTGGCCAGCAGACGTCGCGCATGGAGAGGAAAGAAGTGCTTGATGACACGAATGGTAGCAAGGACCAGGCTGATTAGAAGGCCGTTCCTTAGGTTTCCGAATACCATGATAGCAAGGAAGACTCCTCCAAAGAGTACCTTATCGTGCGTGTACCCAGGATACCAGTAGACACATTGTACAAAGGAGAACTGCAGGTAAAGGATGTCGGATACTGCCAGCGCTTTGAAGAGATAGGTTGAAGGAACATAGAAACTCTCAGCAGACCACACCCACAAAACGATGATGTTGCAGATGGTTCCTATGAACTGAATAGGTATGGTTATGAAGTTTGCAAAACGTGCTTGGTCAATTGTTGCTGAGGTTACTTCCGCAGATGGACCTACATTCAGATCTGAGCTAAATCCGTCCTCCATGTTCAGTGCAAATTTCTTTTTGTATTGTATACTATGTGAGCAGACGACCTTGATCATTCAACGGTCTACACTCACACAACATAAGGATATCTTACAGAGAAACGGCAGCTGGTAAGCCGCAACACTCAGAGTTTGGTAAACTCCTCCAAGATAGAGCGTCAAACTTACTGCCAAGCGCTTGCAACTCCGTTTGCGTCATCTCTGGAGACGGACGTCAATTTGCAACATTTGGAACAATTGTATGTCTCGGCGTCTCGCGAATAGGTAAGACTCGGCTGACTATAACAGAGTTGAAAAGACAGTGCGGTCTGCGTATTGTATCGGCTTCGCCCGGAAGTAAGCGGAGCCCTGTAGCAATTTAAGACGCTCGCTATCCCATTATCATTAGCTTTACCTCCTTTGTTTGGATACAAAAAAAGAGTTATCTCCCTTACCTTCTAGAAATTTCCGGAACTGTCTTTTTTTTTTTTTTTTTTTTTTTTAAATCGTTTGTCCAGTATTTAATGTAATTCTCTATTTTTGTATGAACTCAAATGTTTAGTGTTCTTAGTATTGTCTTGTTAGCCTAAGTTCTATTTAATCAGAGTATGTTTGCGTGTGCTTATACCTAGTGATATTGTAAAGCGCATAGTGCTTTTAGTTATGCGCTATAGAAATCTCCTTAATAAATAAATGAATAAATAATATCACTGGCATGATGTGCTTGCTACAGGTGAACAGTAGGCACTGAACTGGTCTTGCACCATATAGGCTGTATTCAATAAATGGGAGGTCCATAATCTGAGAAAGGAAACAATGAATCAAGAAACTAAAACCCAGGTGCACATCTGCGGCACCTAGGGAGTGTACGTGCACACTATCTTGTTCCTGCCTCTTGCCATCTCAGAGGTATAGCGACCACAGACAGACACACACACACACACACACACATACACACACACAGACAGACACTCTTTTGTTTATAACTAGCAGTAAAGCCCGGCTTCGCCCGGGAGTAAGCGGAGCCCTGTAGCAATTTAAGACGCTCGCTATCCCATTGTGATTAGCTTTACCTCCTTTGTTTGGATACAAAAAAAGAGTTATCGGCAGGTTTCATGGTATTAGGCCATTTTGATAGTCTCAGATTTGCTTAGTCTTTTAAATCCATATCTGTGAGAATCTGCTGTATTTGTTGTATTAACATGCAAACTAGTTGTTGTTTAAATACTTTTTTGAAAATAAAAGTTGAATTTTTTTATAATGTGTTTATTTATGTGCGTGTGAATGGTGGCGATCGTCAAAATACGGACGGATGAATTTACTTTTGCCACAGCATCACTAAACAAAGAACTAAATTCCAACACACACATGCACAAGTATCAATGCTGTTGTGGTTGAGAGTGCCAGAACACATTGAAATGATTGTTTTTCAACAACAATCGATATCCATAACACAAATTCTAACTTATACTAGCTCCGCAAAAAAAAATGTATGGGGATTCGGATCTGTCCGTCCGCATAGCGATATCAAGAGCATCGAAACTAATTGTGATTTCACAGGACAAAAACACAAGTTTACCTAATTTTGTATACTGTAAATACAAGTTTGTGCACCCTTGAAGTGAGTTATAATGTTGCCGAGGTCAATTTGCCCTTGATCGAGGCACGGTGACCCGAGTTTCAAAGTTGCGATCCTGTCCGTCTAAACAATGTAACGATCGCCACATTTTTCTTTTCATTCAAAAACTAACCGTTTGGGGAGGAAGTGACCTCACGTTGTTTTACGTTGACGCTCGCGCTCGACAGAAAAAGACCGCAACAGTTTTTCAGTTAAAAAAATCGCAAAGTAATTACATTTTCTGAGGTTTTCTAGTGTCCGTCTAGTAACAATCGCCACTCTAACGATCGCCACTGAGTGTTGAAGTCACATTTAACTCCATTTTCGACTGTTTTAAGAAACTATTTTGACGCTCAATCGTCACGTTTCAGTGTCGAAACACGTACTGTGCATTTGCAATCAGCCGGTGTGTCCAAACTGAAATGCGAGTGATGCCTCGATTTGTGGCGATCGCTCAAGTGGTTGACGGACAGAAATACCTTCTTAGGGGGTAGGGGAACAGTTACTCCTCCATACAATAATGGTGTTTACAAATGATTGCAAACTTGTCTCTTTATAAACTGTTCAGACATGTCTTCTCTTCAATAATTTTCAGTTTTGCTCGGTTTGTTAATCAGGAGAACCCTGCAGTAAATGTTTCATCTGTGACAATGCTCGAAATGTTGACGTAATTCCAATGCCCATATCCTTCTCTTGTTACCTCATCTAGCCAAAACCATTGAAGATAGAAAGACATTTATTGAACAAACTAGATGCACAACACCAGTCTTAACACGTTTTGGTCTTACATGTATATGAAAATATTGATGGCCAAGGAATGGTTTGAAAAAAAAGACGGTTTTTCCCTTCAAAACGGTCTAGGTCTGCCGGAAGTCGTATTTTTTCAAACCATTCATTTGAGAATCAATATTTTGATATACATACAAGAACAAAACTTGTTAAGAATGATGTGGGGCATATTTTTTGTTCAATAAATGTCTTTCTATCTTCAACGGTTTTGGCTATATGAGCTATATGCATGCATAGGATGACCGTATTGCTTTTTTTGCGTTTTCAGGGTATGCCGCTTTGCGCCTGGTTTTTAGATATAAATAAGGACCAGGACTATAAAAAAATTACTGTTTTTAGTTGTAACAAACTCACTTTGTTGGAAAAACATGTCCTTTGAATTGTGTGCCAACATTTATTTTGTAGAATTTGAGTGTGTAAATAGTAAATTGCTGAACACAATACTGTGAAACCTGCCTATCTCCCTTACCTTCTAGAAATTTCCGGAACTGTCCAGTTAATTTTTCATTCTTCATTTCTTCCCCTCATAGGAGCAATAGCGAGTATCTAATATCACTGGCATGATGTGCTTGCTACAGGTGAACAGTAGGCACTGAACTGGTCTTGCACCATATAGGCTGTATTCAATAAATGGGAGGTCCATAATCTGAGAAAGGAAACAATGAATCAAGAAACTAAAACCCAGGTGCACATCTGCGGCACCTAGGGAGTGTACGTGCACACTATCTTGTTCCTGCCTCTTGCCATCTCAGAGGTATGGCGACCACAGACAAAAAAGAGTTATCTCCCTTACCTTCTAGAAATTTCCGGAACTGTCCAGTTAATTTTTCATTCTTCATTTCTTCCCCTCATAGGAGCAATAGCAAGTCTCTAATATCACTGGCATGATGTGCTTGCTACAGGTGAACAGTTATCTCCCTTACCTTCTAGAAATTTCCGGAACTGTCCAGTTAATTTTTTATTCTTCATTTCTTCCCCTCATAGGAGCAATAGCGAGTATCTAATATCACTGGCACGTACTACAAGACCCTTGTCAGCGAACGCCATAACTGGAGTTTGTTTGTTAGGACGCAATCCGACAGACAATGTGGACAATATGGAGCAAAAAATAATGGATTGTTTAGGCGCAACCTTTTCGAGGTACTCAAAACGAACACAACTATCTCTAACTTGTCTAAGTAATTCTCTCAGAACATAAATAAGGACACAGGAACGCATGACACTTACTTTTGCAAAGCAACAAATCGATTAACAAAAGAGGATAAGGTTTGTATATCATGGCGGTTTTGGGTCAAAGACACAACGCCGTGCTTGCTTTTTACAACTTCAGAAGCACACTATTTGTTTTCAATCGTTAGCGATCAACGAATTCGGAAAAGTGTGTAAATAACAAATCAAAATGTATTCCAAATCCTGCACTCGGAAGCGCATGACAGAAAAAAATCACCGTATTAAAACGACGGCATCATGCCCAAGCATATAATTATCTAGCGGCCCGCCACAAAACTGAAGAGTTTCAACGCCTCTAACTCAGCATGGAGTTCAGCATACAACCCACTTTTGCATGACAGGGTATACGTATACACCTTCTCTTCCACATGACACTCTTGACACTGCAGTGTCAATGTGCGCTTCACTTCAAATGCAGAATGAGAATCTGCACTGCAGTGCAAAGATGACAGACCTGTCACCGAAGAAGGTAAGGTAGGCCAGGACAAAGACCTTAGAAGCGAGAGAGAGAGAGAGAGAGAGAGAGAGTGTGTGTGTGTGTGTGTGTGTGTCGTGCGTGTGCGTGTGTTTGTGTGTGTGTGTCTGCGTACGTGCGTCAGTGCGTGCGTGCGTGCGTGTGTGTGTGTGTGCGTGTGCGTGCGTGGGTGCATGCGTGCGTGTGTGTGTGTGTGTGCGTGTGTGTGCGTGCGTGCCTGCGTGCGTGTGTGTGTTTTAAACTGGCAGTCTTGGGCAAGAAAAATGACGACGTCAAGCTTGTCTCGGTTTCGTGCCCGTTATTCGGTCGTTTTCTCACAACTTCAAAATGGTTGTGTTGTTGCTACCTACGATCCACCTACGACTGCACAAGCAGTTGGTTTTATATGTTCATTCACTGTTTTCTAGTTGTATTTTTTGTGGTTGCTGTATTTTGTCGCTGACTACAGTTTGTCTCAAGTGATTTCACAGATTGCAAAAAGTTGGATTCATTGAACAATTAAAACAGGAAGAGCACTCGATACACCATTTGTTCGTGTTGTGTGGGACGATAGATGATAATACATTAATTGGCCAAGTCGGACAGAAGTCACAACATGACCCCTGCAGCATGTGCGCGGTTAAAACAAAACCGTCAATATCTCAAGACAAAAACAAATACAAGAAACTTAAGGTAAATTAATGGAACGTTTAATCATAGAAAAAAACGAAACATCCGAAAGATCTTTAGCCTATCAATTTAAGTGGGCGAACAAGATACACAACAGACAAAAAATACCGATAGACATACGTATATCATTCCAGCGGTAAACTCACAAGCTGAAAAAATAAAAAATAAATATTGTTGCTATGTCGGTTATAGTGTTGCTGTGCGCATCAAGGGAAGTAATCCCTCTCAAACTCGACTGATCCAAAAGGGAGCTGTTTATCCTACCCTGTTACATCAACAGCTCTAGCGATGCCCCGGTAGCCAGGCAAACCGACAGGAGCACATGTTCAAGCGTTGCTTTTGGTAATAATAATATAAGGAAACAAACAAACAAAAATGAAACAAACACATGAACAAGTAAAACAACCTATTAACCAACAAAATAAACTTGACACAATGAAAACAACTAAAAAGTTTCATCTTTTTTGGGGAATAAATACTCTCAAGTTTATTTGCATTTGTTTCTCTGTCTCTGTTTCCATTTCTTTCTCTTTGAATGTCTTCTTCTTCTTCTTCAGCGTTCCAGAAATTCAAAATGTCAAAACAGAAATGTGCAAAGAAACAAGAAGTCCCCTCCCCGAACCAAACATCCTTCACCCACCCACCCTTTCTCCTCCTCAGTCAGTCTTCTCTCCTCTTCCACTCTTTCTCTACAATCTCTCATTAACCCCACTGCGACTGACCTCGCCTCAAGCCAGCATCAACTATCAAATACGTGTCCATGCAAGTTCAGAGTCCTAACTACCAAATCCATCATCAGTAATTCAGTCCTGCCGTCAACCAATTAGACTCGTGTTCAATCTTCAAAAGACAGTCAGGCAACTTTTAAACCAAAGAGAGGAACAGCTGAAGTCACACACAAAAGTTTGAGACATGATTTAATGATTTAATACAGGAAGGGGGGGGGGGTTACAGGCAAGTATCTATTCCCTATCCCACCCCCTTCAGCAGCTCCCCTTTTCATCCTTTCAGTGACAGAAAACCAACCTTACTACCCCCAGTTTCATTTATCTCCACACGGGTAAAACAGGGGCTGAATCGGCTTCTCGACCCGGTCAAAACAGTGCTGATCACAGACAGACTGTTACAAATATCACACGCACGACATGAAACAGGCGTAAACACAAAGGCAGACAGACAGATGAACCGACTGACACAGACAGACAGACAGACAGACAGACCGACAAACAAGTAGATGAACAAACAGGCACAGACAGAGAGACAAACAGGATGAACAGACTGACACAGACAGACACACAGACATACAGACAGGTGGATGAACAGACAGGCACGGACAGACAGACAGATACACAGCCATATATCATATATATATGAAACAGGTCGTGTGGACACAAAGAAACAGACAAACACACAGACAGACACACAGACTTTAAACTTGAGCTAAGCAACATGAGTTTTATCTTGCCACGCCTTCCTCTCGCACCCCCCTAACCTTCCACACCCCCTCCCCTTCCCGGTGACTGAGTACAGGACCTTATCAGTCCCAGTCAACAGATTTAATACCCCCAAAATAGGGGTAAACAGGGGCTGTTCAAGCAGCTATCCCTAGGTTCTTAGTCCGGTCAGAAAGTACAACGCACAACAGTGTGACGATAAGACACGACTTTAGCGTGCAGACCTTGCTGTGACGGCGAGACATTGACAGGGAATTCATCAACCCCTGCACTACAAAACTGCTCAGATAAATCAACCAAGCGTGGAAGACGCCTCTCCCCCGCTTTGCATCTACCAAAAGACGCACATGAATCTGCACGCATGCACGTCCGCACGCGCAAGCACAAAGGCATAGTTATATATGATTGTATGCGTGCGCTCACGTTTTATCACCAACTCATGTCCCTAAAAGGAAAATTTCCTGTGAGGACGTTAAGGACCCCCATTTCTTCGCTCACGTGTACGCGGCCTTTCTCACACGTTCTCTGTTTTCGACTGTTAGTATAAATTTATTGTTGCCCCATTTACTAGTACATTACTAATTCTCTCCTCGCAATTGTTTCCTCTCTCAGTTTTCTCCCAATACCGCAGTCTCTCTAACTTCTCGTAACATTTCTCCAACAATGTCCTGTAAGAGAGAGTTTTAGAGAGAAACAAAATATATGAGAGGTATAAAACGTTGTCTCTCTGTCCCTCTCTCTCTACCCCCCCCCCCCCCACCCCCCAATACAAAACAAGTCGCGTAAGGCGAAAGTACAACATTTGGTCAAGCTCAGTCGAACTCACAGAATGAAACTGAACGCATTGCATTTTTTCCGCAAGACCGTACATTCGTAGCATCGTCTGTCCACCGCTCGTGGCAAAGGCAGTGAAATTAACAATCCAGAAAAGCGCGGTAGCGGTTGCGCTGAGGAGGATATAGCACGCTTTTCTATATCTCTATTCTTTTTAACTTTCTGAACGTGTTTGTAATCCAAAAATATCATATCTATATGTTTTTGGAATCAGGAACGGACAAGGAATAAGATGAAATTGTTTTTAAATCGATTTGGGAAATTTAATTTTTATCATAATTTTTATATTTTTAATTTTCAGAGCTTGTTTTCAATCGGAATATAACATATTTATATGTTTTTGGAATCAGAAAATGATGAAGAATAAGATAAACGTAATTTTGGATCGTTTTATAAAAATATAATTTTAATTACAATTTTCAGATTTTTAATGACGAAAGTCATTAACTAATTTTTAAGCCTCCAAGCTGAAATGCAATACCAAAGTCCGGCCTTCGTCGAAGATTGCTTGGCCAAAATTTCAATCAATTTTATTGAAAAATGAAGGTGTAACAGTGCCGCCTCAACTTTTACAAAATGCCGGATATTCCGTCATCAAAGACATTTATCGACAAAATGAAAAAAACATCCGGGGATATCATACCCAGTAACTCTCATGAAAAATGTCATAAAGATCGGTCCAGTAGTTTACTCTGAATCGCTCTACACACACACACACACACACACACACACACACACACACACACACACACACACACACACACACACACACACCACGACCCTCGTCTCGATTCCCCCTCTATGTTAAAACATTTAGTCAAAACTTGACTAAATGTAAACAAGTCGCGTAAGGCGAAATTACTACATTTAGTCAAGCTGTGGAACTCACAGAATGAAACTGAACGTAGTCCGCCGCTAGTGCAAAAGGCAGTGAAAGTGACGAGCCTGTTTGGCGCGGTAGCGGTTGCGCTGTGCTTCATAGCACGCTTTACTGTGGCTCTCTTCGTTTTAACTTTCTGAGCGTGTTTTTAATCCAAACATATCATATCTATATGTTTTTGGAATCAGGAACCGACAAGGAATAAGAGGAAAGTGTTTTTAAATTGATTTCGAAAATTTAATTTTGATCATAATTTTTATATTTTTAATTTTCAGAGCTTGTTTTTAATCCAAATATAACATATTTATATGTTTTTGGAATCAGGAAATGATGAAGAATAAGATGAACGTAAATTTGGATCGTTTTATATATATATATTTTTTTTACAATTTTCAGATTTTTAATGACCAAAGTCATTAATTAATTTTTAAGCCACCAAGCTGAAATGCAATACCGAAGTCCGGCCTTCGTATAAGATTGCTTGGCCAAAATTTCAATCAATTTGATTGAAAAATGAGGGTGTGACAGTGCCGCCTCAACTTTTACAAAAAGCCGGATATAACGTCATGAAAGACATTTATCGGAAAAAAGAGGAACTCTCATGTAAAATTTCATAAAGATCGGTCCAGTAGTTTAGTCTGAATCGCTCTACACACACACACGCACAGACAGACAGACAGACAGACAGACACACACACATACACCACGACCCGCGTCTCGATTCCCCCTCTACGTTGAAACATTTAGTCAAAACTTGACTAAATGTAAAAACCAAACTGCAACAGAAGATAGAACGTTGCACATGAAGTCACATTCACATTCTCTCTGCCTTTTTACATTTAGTCAAGTTTTGACTAAATGTTTTAACGTAGAGGGGGAATCGAGACGAGGGTCGTGGTGTTTGTGTGTGTATGTGTGTGTCTGTCTGTCTGTCTGTCTGTGCGTGTGTGTGTGTAGAGCGATTCAGACTAAACTACTGGACCGATCTTTATGAAACTTTACATGAGAGTTCCTGGAAATGATATCCCCGGACGTTTTTTTCTTTTTTTCGATAAATGTCTTTGAAATCAATTTAAAAACACTTTCATCTTATTCCTTGTCGGTTCCTGATTCCAAAAACATATAGATATGATATGTTTGGATTAAAAACACGCTCAGAAAGTTAAAACGAAGAGAGCTACAGTAAAGCGTGCTATGAAGCACAGCGCAACCGCTACCGCGCCAAACAGGCTCGTCACTTTCACTGCCTTTTGCACTAGCGGCGGACTACGTTCAGTTTCCTTCTGTGAGTTCCACAGCTTGACTAAATGTAGTAATTTCGCCTTACGCGACTTGTTCTTTTTCACGCAAGACGATAGCAGGCAGACAGAAAAACACCGAAACACACACAAACGGTGATACACATGTATAAATACTGTGACAGATAAACACAACAGGGGGGTGGGGGCGGGAGGGGGGGGGGGGAGGTTAAACCACCGAATATCAGAGGAGTATCACGTCACTTATAAAACTGAAGTGTGCGTCACAGCAAAACACTATTGACAAGCATGCTGTGATGATCTGCATTTTACGTGTAGGCGTTCGACGGTGCTTTTTATGGTACAATATCGCTGTATCCTCCTTGCTTTGTTACCTCCCATTCCCCCCTCACAGGATTTTTTAAATTTTATATACCGTCTATTTATTTGCTCACGTCACAAGTAAGATTCACGTGCTTCCGCAGGGGATACAAACAACAGTGACGTATAGTGCAGATTTGACCTGTTCTCTTACGATCTTCAGTTAAAATAAGTTGATGAACAGACACAGTTTTACCTGGCTTGCACCCGGAAAGACAATTCTAAACACAGGTGAGAGATCAGACACGACGCTATTAAGGGAAAATAAAAATATAGTTATGTCAATGAAGCCATCCGGCCCTTCCTCGTCATCACAATCACCACCACCACCACCACCACCATCGTCACTCCTTTTCAGAGAACGAGTCATGCTCTATCCCCAAGGCAAGGGTCTTCCGGGACTTTACGACCACGTCTCAGTGAGTGACGAAGGAAATGACGATTCGTGAAAGAAATAAACGAGTCAATAAAATATGTGTAAACTGGTACAGTGGGACCTCTGTCTTTAAGACCTCCTAAAATCTGAAAAAATGTTGGACTTCAAAAATAGGAGTCTTAAGACAGAGCATAAAGAGGAAGTAAAAATAGTGACACAATGAACTAAGACTTATAATAGAGGGTCTAAAAACAGAGGTCCCACTGTACAACTTAAATAGGCGCACACTGATGTCACAGAATCAGTTCCGTATCACCATGTGTGTCATAGTGGTAGGGGCAAACCTACCTATAAAACCCAAACCAAAGTGTAACAGGAAAGCAAAAGATCAAAGAGAACGTGGATGATGGACGCCTGACACGATTTGACAATATAATAACTGCACGAGCTTGTCCCCTCTAAAAGCGGAACGTACATAAAAGAACACATTCTGTGCGGTATAACGACTGGACAGAACCAGATAAATAGATAATCAACTTCTTCTCGTTCTAAAATAACCTGCTGTAAATACTAAAAAAAAATTCGTCAATTATGCTCACTTATTAATGCTCATGCATTCAAATGAAAATGGTATACTTGTCACCAAATTTGTTCAGGGATCATACCCAACATGACAGAAAAGCAGTAACCCAAACTTGAACCCATGTAGAACAAGAAAAGCAGTAAAGCCTGACCTACTTCAAAGAAAAAACTACTAATCCATGCATAAAACCCCTGCTTCGGGTAAACCCAGTATTCCCCCTTCACTTTGGAGAAAAACGCAAACATGGCATTATTGGAGTCGTGCTACAAAAAAACCAGAGCGCTTCAAAGGCTCAAACACGGAGCTTTTCTCACATTGAAGCGGAATAAGGGACTCCAAATTACTGGTTAGACTTTGTCAACAGGCTCAACCGTTTCAAAAGCGTCATCCGTTTAATCGGGTACACGTACTGCTGCTGTTTCACATCCAGACAATGAAAAAGTAGGTCAGTGTGCCGAATTTGCATAGTTCACTCAAACAGCAAACTCTATCAGCAGAAATCCAAAGTTGCAGCTAAATATATGAAAACACATGTATGGTAACTATAGTATTTTGAATGGGCAGTTACCCACCAGGCAGCAGACAACATCAACAAAAACAGTTACTACGACGACGACAACAACAAAAACAAATAAGTTACCCTAATTTTACAATATGATTGTAAATGAGTGACTAGAAAATACTAACGAGGGAAAACCGTGCTGCCAAGTTGTGTTTTGTTTGTTTGCTGTTATTGGCTTTTTTTTGTTCGGGAGGAGGGGAGGGGGGGGCGGGAATCGGATGGGGGGGTTATAACACTAACAATCGGAACAACCTTTTCTCGTGAACACTAACACACCAGCGATGACAGTGTGTTACCATGTTGCCAACACTTTTCGACACACGACACGAGGACATACATTTAAATTTACCTCCCATGTCAAAACAAAATCCCCATAGGGTATACGTACAGCATTTATCAGGAGATCGCAGGATGGCAAAGGTGTCAACACTGATTGACAGACAATTTAAATCTGATCAGGTAGTCGGGGCGTTGATGGATTGATGCTCAGGGGGAGGGGGTAGGGGGGAGGAGGGGAGTTGTTGGGGGAACGGAGAAGAAGTGAACCCGGCCAGGCGAAAACTTCTGATCAGTAACTTTCACCTGCTCCGGGCAAACCACGACCACAGACAACTATTATTACAGTTCACAGCGTTCGTTTCATAACTGAGGCTGTAACTTTCTCAAGTCGCCACCTTCTATCAGATTTCCTGCCATCGTATAAGGGTCTTACCAGAACATGTTTATTTACAACGGTTAAGCTGTTGGACATGACACGCACCGCAGGTGGTCAAGTCATTTTCCCCCACTGACCCACATCTTGCTCGGATGACAGATTTCCACCACGGCCGAGTGACCTGACGAGGACATAGGTTATTGTGTGTGTTCCCTCTTACCCCAGGAACGCCCTGTCTACCTGATATGTTACTTACTTTATCTTTCTTCATTCTCTCGGTGTGTCACTTGCTACAAAACATGGGATGACATCTTACTATCTTCAACTATTAGTTTTACACGTTGTTAACCTGCGTTTACCCTAAGATGATAACACTTCCCATAAACTCCTTTTTTATGCGTAAAAGTACACATAAACAAACAAAATAGCACTCTGCACAAAGAGGAGACAGACTGGGGATTTTGTTTTTGGGTGTGTGTTTTTTTTGGTGTGTGTCTACGTAGACGGATTCTCTTATCAATTGTAAAAGCATGGGCAGAGTTGTGTCGGTAAACATGGCCGATTAATCTCGAATAGTACTGTAACCTTTAAAATGTGTGTTCAAAATGTTAACACTCTGTTTAACACAGTGCTGTTCCTTACCCTTTCTGTGTCAACATGATGCGGATGACAGTGGTCTTGCTGGTCTTCTCCCGGTAGACCCGTCATTCGTCTCGCCAGACCTCGTACACAAGAACAAGACCCTCGCATCTCGGCTCCTCTGACATCGTCTTCGTGCTGCGAGCAGCAGTAATGCTGACGCCTTTCCTGAACGTCAACGTCATCCAACCGCTTTAGGTCATCCGCGTGACGTCTGCACGGGCTCTGTAGATGACGCAATGGATGGACCTCGGTGTCATCCTGCTGATGACTTGAACACTTTAGTTCACGTTCTAAAGTCTTCTCAAACGTATGTGCACCTTCTATATTCTGCAATCGCCGTGGCTCTGCACAGAGCGAAGCATCTTTCTCAACGTCACTGTCCAGAGCTGAACGCGTTGAGTCTTTCTCTGGGCAATGCTGCCTCTGATGATGTCTCTTTTTGAAATCATCTTCAGATGAACCAGGCATAGAATGCGCACCCTGGTGAGCATCTATCAAAGCATTCCAATCACGTTCGTTAAGGTCGTCTTCTAGCTCAGGTAACTTCATACCAGTCCTCGTTCGGCGTTTGTCTGAATGATCTGGAAAACTCAGGTCACTGTCGTCAATCTCATCATCCAACTCCACCAACCGCAACGATTCCATAAGGCGACGCTTTTCAGGGTGATACAGAGAGTACAAGTCAAAGGCTTCCTCCGCAGGAACCTGCTGACCCTGACCAGCACCAGAAGCATGGCGTGGGTGAGTCACACGACGCAGGCAGGCGTCATCCCAGGTGGGGAGCTCGAGCACGTCATCCTCGGGGAGCGTCTCCAGGCGCGTGTCAGGGCAGTACTCAGGACTCAGGTCGCAGTCCTCCTGACCGTCGTGATCGTCTTCCCCGTGTGGAATCTTGAGCACGATGCGCTCCAGGCATCGCTCGTACAACACCATGCCTTGGAACTGACCGCGTCTCTGCCACTGCTTCATGGCAACTTCTTGCTTGGGGAGATCACTGCAATCTGGTGTTTGTTCTTCGCGTTAGGTTTTGCTCACTAGAGGGAGGTGTTTGCCCCGAATGTTCGGTTACCATACCACACACCGGCCTTTTTTTTCTTCGCGTTCGGTTTCTCACTAGTAGCTGGTGTACGTCTTTCACTTTCGATTATCACACTGCAGGTTGGTATTTGTCTTTCACGTACAAAGTCGTGTCTGCCCTTCACTTTCAGTTTTCATCTCACACCTTGTCACCTTTCGTACAGTACTTCATGTTCGGTTATCACAGAACAAGCCAACACATATGGCTTGTGACTAAAACAGAAGTGTTACCTATAAATACTATTTTTCTTCAAACACGAATCTCTTCTGGACTCTTTTAACTCTGCAACAGTACTGTCGCTCTTGGCCCGCATTTCCTCTTTTCAGGCAAGACTCTGGTGTCCACTTTTCACGTTTACACTGTCGTTGGTGATTTATGCCTGTGTGTTGCCCTTCTACAAAAGAATATAATGAACTCTCTTCGAGCTTAACAATCTCATTGTCGCTTTATACCCATGTAAAATTTTCTGTATGACGGTCAAGAACAGTAAATGTAAAGCGTGGGTGCTGGAGCTGATGATAAAGATGTTATATCTATTACGGTGACAGATGGTGTGATGAGATATACCTTGATGTGCTCGTTTATTGTTCATCAAAAAATAATATGCGAAGTTTATCACCAACTTCACACCTTCATAACTTGTGCAAGTACGTAAAGAAAGTGCCGTTTTCTGTCCCGTAGGACTTAACACAAATACACTATGCAATACCCAGTATATCTGAATACAAGACCCGTTTGCAATTTACTGAGTGACATTCTGTTTGTCTAGCACTTCACTGCTTCACTTCAAAAGTTCAATCTTCTTATCACAGATTTTGCTGACGGTTCTAAAAACAAATTTCACCTGTAAGGTGGAAGTAGGAGTAGTTTTAACTGGAGGGTATCGAATAATTTCAGGACTAGCAATCACACACACGGCTGTCACGAAAGATTGACATTAGCGTCCTCAACCTTCTAGTATTGAGCTATTTGTCCTCTTGATTATGCAGGTCGTGTTACAAAAATCACCTATCATTTTCCTATCACGCCTCTCGATATAATCCTGGTGCCACTCCAATGGAGCAATGAACTCAGTAATCCGTACCCTCGAGAGCCCTGTTTCTTGAAATCAGCAAAGAACTGATCTCATGTTTATGCCGCAGTTATGTGCAGTGCTGAGATTCAAGGTTTGTTTTGTGAAAACAGCCAACAACTGATCATATACTTACGATGCCAAAGCCACAGCGAGAAGTAATGGAATGTTTATTCCCAAGTTATACTTGGTGCTGATCCTTGTTCTTGAAAACAGCGAAGAACTGATTATATATACGTATAATGCCAACGTTGCAGCGATGCAGTAATCGAATGTGTTTACACCAAAGCTATATTCAGTGGCATTAGTGCTTTTCTGTCATTTTTGAGAAACGTGCTGTGTCAGCAATCATTTCGGTCTTGTTTTTGTTTGACACAAATTCTAGTATGGTAAGAAGTAAAGATAAACAGACTTCCTGAGAGCCAGTTAGTGTTTGTCATCAGTGTACTGACAACAGCAAGCAAAACTCATTTTGCAGTCTCAAAGTCAAGGCAGGGTCCGGTTATGCAGGGAACCTCACGTTTGCACTTTCAACACTGGGGTTCTAAAACGTGCCTCCCGTGCTAAACAAACACTGCCCCGAGCGTGTCAAACGACGCTTGTCCATTTCGCCAACAGGCGTGAAGGTTATGGACTGCACACCTAACGTGTTGTCTTCCGTTGCCATCGGGGCACACAGTCTGTCAGATGATGCAGAACTATAAGTGACGGTGATCCATTTGGGCACCCTTCATCAGTTCATGTCTAGTCTCTGTAAATACGTTTCAGTCAACAGATCTTCATTTTGAAAAGTATTGGTTGGCTTTGGTCAAACACATGCAAACGTTTATCAGTTTGTGAAATGTCCTTGATCTCTTTGGTCCTGGGCAACACGGGTGGTCAACTGTTGACTTTCGGGTCTTGGTTCGTGATTAGCCTATGTCTCCACAAAACAAAAACAACAAAAACTAAAAAGATGCGAATTAATCACACACCAAAATCAAACTAACTTGTACACAAGATTTCACAATTTCCTTCTGTTACCAAGTCTCCAACGACCTTACTCCAACATCGGTGACTGATCCGGCCAACCAGTTAAATGCGTACATTGAGATAATCTTCTGCTCTAACCTCATTAAATCAAGGGTGTGCCATCAAGGGGCGGCTATGTACCGAGTCGAATGTGCAAACGCCAGAGGCAACGACA
>NC_090261.1:47411621-47586621 GCF_037325665.1 Littorina saxatilis
CAAATGAAGGTACGTACAATGTATCAGGTAAACAAAGTAAGCATGTCGGTGAATAGGTAACTCCTACTCTTAACGTGGTACACTTTCCTTTGGTATTGTTTGTTCGATGCTGCCTTCATAAATGTGCTTTTAATCAGTATTATTCGTTGAATGATGTCTTTATCTAAACAGTTTTTCTCAGTATTGGTCTTTGAGTTTTGCCTTCAAATATGGGGACACACCTTTCTTCAGAACTCTTCGTCGAGTGCCTTTCATCAGTATTATTAGTTGAATTCATCATTCATGGGTACACTGTTTATCAGCATTGTTTGTTGAGTGTCGCCTTCATATTCACACTTTTCATTAGTGTTGTTCGTTCAATATTAATCGTTGAATTTTCCCTTTCACGAAAGCACTGTAGTGTCACATTCATGGATACGCCAGTAAAAGTAATCACTGACAATTCGAATTACGCTGAAAAGTTTCATTCACATCTTGTGCAACATGTATTGTTTTGCAATTAGCAAAAGCAACAGCCAAATCTTCTATATATCTAGCCGCTATAACTTTGTTTCAGACGAGACTGAGCAGCAGGTGTCATAATTATGTGCTCCATACATGTTCACTGCGGGGCGCCACCAAGTGTCAAACCATAAGCTCATCATCTACATGCATACACATCAAATCCTTGGGCTCTCCTCAGCTGTAGGCACGACAGGTGATACAGCAGGGGTCATTATCATGTAGGCCTACCCCTCATTATGTGTGTAGTCCATGATAGCGGTTTATGCATGCTGGTGTCAACGCTTGCCGAACACGAGTATACAGGCGGAAAGCGCTGTGCATAAGCAATACATGAAATGCAATATGAGTGCTGCACCGTTCTTGTCCGCTTGGATAAGTTTTACTTTTGTTGTGGTAAGAAGGGGAACAGGGTTCTGGTCTACAATTTCTGAAGCAGCGATGATCCTATAATTTTAATATTTGGTTACAACAAACCTCCAGAAAACTAAAACTCGAAAACTAACAGTAAACTATATTCATGCATTACAGCGTTCATCAGTTTTACATTTACAAAGAGGACATTGCAATCTGAAGGGGGGAAAAACAAGTTTGGACTCAGTGCATGCAGCGATGCTGACTAATAGTGTTGTCTGGCCACGTTATTAAAACAACAGTCGGAGTCCCGCAGCCCACTTTCTCGGCTCGGTTGAAAATACTACCTTTCAATTCAATTTTCTTTTGTTTCCTTTTTATTACTTTATTATCCAATTGATGTGAAATTCCTGCAAATTTTCGACACACTCGTAAATGATAAGCACACCGTCCAGGAATCTCAGACAACAAGAGACACCCGCTGTACGTGCTGCGGAAGGAGAGCAACTACTGATGACTTTCCCCTGCACACCGTCTAAAGTTACAACATGTCAATCCTGGAGTCAGTCACGCCAATACATCATCATCAGCCTGTCACACACACCAACACACATGCTGCTGTCTGCAAAGCAGGGAGGGAGGGCCGATTTTACGCGAACACTGTAACGCGACATCGACACAAAACGCCCTGCTCTCTCCCTGCAATTTGCACACACACAAACACCCGAAACAGTCTTTGAGCTCACATCCACCCCCTGAAAAAGGAGTATGGCTGCCCAATTGATTGGGGGAAGGCAGGAGGGAGCAGATGGTTATACTCGTAAAAATCCACTCCGCTAAGAAAGTTGAGTGTACATGGGGGTTGTAGCCAACGAACGCGGAAAAGAAGAACTCACGTTCCAATTTTCATACCCTCCCGGGCTTGTCCTATCCTTCTGTCCGTCTCCCCCTCCAATCGTCACGTATGTCACTATGAGATTTACACTTCTACTGCAACTCAGTGTAAAACCGACAGACTTGATCGACTGACAGACAAAACGACGGCCGGTATCAGGATATTCGGATGGCCTCAACACAGAAAAACGTCAGCGGAAACGAACGACTCAGCAAATCTGCAGACTTAATACACAACGTAGAGCAGAAAAAAGTAATCCGTGTTGTGAACAGAGAGTGCAGCCAAGCATGCGAACAGTAAAAGCGGCGGGGGTGGCTGGGGGGAAAGTGGGAGGGGGGGAGGGGGGGGGTGACGAAAACTTTCTTGGCGTAAAAGAACTGTTACCACCCTCCTCGCATCCAAGCTGTCATGTCAGTACACCATCTGAGATCTCCCCTGGATCATTGGATATGAGCATCCTTCCACTTGAACACATACCAAAAATCAAAAGCCTGATTGCTTCCTGTGCAGAATGGAACCCCTGCCCCTGCCCCCCTCCCTCCCCCTGAATTCACTTCGTAAGTAGCACCTAGCTATGACAAAATCAATCTGCAACGTTATCATAGGTTCTGCACAAAACATCCCCACTTTGCACAGAAAGCAGTCAGATTGCTGATAATTTGGTACATATGTAGAGGTTACATGCTGAGTCTCAGTGATTATCAAAAATAATGGTCGAAGTTAGTGGATCATGAAAAATGCGAGCTTCAGCGAGCTTTTTCATGACCGCGAACTGAGACCATTATTTTTGATAATCACTGAGACGAGGTGTGTAACCTCTTTATTCCTCCTTTCTTCAGTTATTCAAAGAAAACAGGAGTTTTTGTGCGAAAGTTTGATTGAATCCGAATCACTCAACCAGACAACCTGCGCAGGCGATCGATTAATGCGCGGTTGTATAGTTCCGTGCAAATCATTCCATTCTGTTAACACTTCTTGTCAGTTTCCCTGTTTTGGACTAAAATCAAGTAGCTACACAGATATGCTGTTATTCTGCTGTGGCGGAAAAGGCAGATATTGTGTGTTCTGTTTATGTTTTAGTATCGCTTAGGATAATGTTCTTTCGTCAAATGGGACTAGCAGACGAACTTTTGCACCCGTGTTCCAACGTTAATTACTGTATGAAGTTCAGTTTTCTGGGGAAAATAGTGTATGAAACCGCTTTATGTTGTTTAAATTGATGATATGTGTGCATTTGGTTGCGTGTGATCTGTTTATAAAATGAAATATTGTTGAAAACTGACCGTCGGATTGCAGTCTGTGTTGTCGAAGAAACTGAGTGAAAAGAAGGGGAACTACTCTTGTCGCTAGACAAAGTATGAGTTACTTGCCTTGGGAATTTGCTTGTGATGAACGTTTGTGCACGGCAGATCTAGATTCAGAAAACAACCGAACTCATGGATTTTATATGGAGATTCATACGTTCAGGCCTGTAGTTGTTAATTTAAATGCGGTATGTTTGTATTGTTTGCTCCAGAGATGTATACTTCGTACATTAGAGCGTTCGGAACTTTTCAGTCGCAAAAGTAGTACTGAAGCAGAAGAGCTTCTCAACCCATTGCACTATCGAGGATTCAGGCTGTTGCTGGCTCATTATTTGTTTGGTTGCTGGGTCATTATCGAAAAATAACTAGCTCTACAAGTTTACAGAGGTAAAGAAGCAGAGGGGGGAATATAGAGAATACTACATGGCTTGCTGTGTCGTACCATATTTACACGAGTTGTTTTTTTAAATATTGAACTGCGAGCGAAAGCGAGCTGTTCCCTATTTGAAAAAGCAACGAGTGTAAATCTGGTACAAAACAGCAAGCCATGTAGTATTCTGTTTATCCTACATACTGTACTTACGTGTATTTTACTGAAAATGTCCTGCATTCGAGGAAGCTAAATTGAAGATGCTTGTTTTGGAACCTCGATCTCTTCTAAAGCCTCGTGCAATCTATTACGTCAAAGCAAAGAAACGTCACTCTGAACGTGTGGCGTGACGTGTTAGTTCTAAAGATTCATGGAGGGTAATTAGCGAGCGCAAATTTTGTTTCTATAATGACGTTTGTCTCGGTGACTTTGGCACCATAAGCCGTGGAAAAACAGGTCCCTGCCAGACTTGCTTGACATGACCTCATTTACATGATATACACACGTGTGATTTGAACGATTATTATCTCACGGGTGTCTCTCTCACGTATGTAGGATAAAAATAATTATCCAAGGCAGATCTGACCTAGGTGGTGTACATGATCGCTTAGGTGAAAAGAACTCTTCCCTTTCAGGGGTCGTCACAAGTCGCTGTCTCGCATTACGCCTTCAAAAGAGCAGCATATAAGCACAAAGAGATTAAGACTCGGGCGTAGAGACACACACATTCAAGCGTAATAAAACGCTGCACCTGAGGTTGTGATTGTGCATAATAAAAGTGTTGCGCTGTGGTGGCTTAATGGCCTGGTCAGGCAAGGTCATCCTGAACCCAGGTCAAAAATGAGTTACTTCCCTTCGGGTCTCATTCTATCCCTGGCAGGATGCCTTGGTTTTCCTTGTCTGGAGAGGAAATCGATTTTTTTACATATATATTTAGATCTTTTCGTAATGAGTGTTATGGATATAAGCAGATTCGCGATCGTCGATAATGTTTTTTCATGGTGTTGTGTAATTTTTTTAATTACAAAGGAAATGATTCTTTTCAGTACGTACGATTAACAGTACAAACCTGTAAACACGAGATAAAAAGAGCATTGTGTTATATGATTCATCAGGGCTCCATACGGACGCCCGTCCTAGCGGGACCCCCATTTCTAATGTTTAGAGGGTCCATGGACCCCCTACGCGGAGGGTCCCAAGAGTCCATGGTCCTCAAACCCATGTGTTCATATAACGCATTGTTTATATCACGAATAGTGTAATATGAAGTGTCTTTTTTTCATCGGAATATTCGAAGAGGACACTTCAACTATGCCTTGGTAAATGGAACACACACACCCTTTTCCATGAGTCGTTCCGGTGTGATATTTAAGCATTTGTACTTGCACTATAATTGACTGACGACTACATACATACATACTGAAAAGAGTACCTACAGTACGCACGCTAGCGGAAATGTAGTGTGTCTTTAGGCAGCTCTTTATATGTTTAGTGCGTCCCAAAACCCCCTCAATGAATTTCTAGTACGTGATTTCGGCTTCCAGTGCGTAGAGGACGCAGGAACGCGCACTATTTGGGGAGCCCTAAGTGAGGAAAATAGGAAGAAACCACTATCACATCAGCGGCGTAAAACACAAACACACACGTGCGCGCACGCACGAAAAACTGTCGCGAAAGCAAAAAAACAACAAGTCGCGTAAGGCGAAATTACTACATTTAGTCAAGCTGTGGAACTCACAGAATGAAACTGAACGTAGTCCGCCGCTAGTGCAAAAGGCAGTGAAAGTGACGAGCCTGTTTGGCGCGGCAGCGGTTGCGCTGTGCTTCATAGCACGCTTTACTGTACCTCTCTTCGTTTTAACTTTCTGAGCGTGTTTTTAATCCAAACATATCATATCAATATGTTTTTGGAATCAGGAACCGACAAGGAATAAGATGAAATAGTTTTTGAAACGATTTCGGAAATTTAATTTTAATCATAATTTTTATATTTTTAATTTTCAGAGCTTGTTTTTAATCCAAATATAACATATTTATATGTTTTTGGAATCAGGAAATGATGAAGAATAAGATGAACGTAAATTTGGATCGTTTTATAAAAAAAATTTCTTTAAAAAGTTTCAGATTTTTAATGACCAAAGTCATCAATTAATTTTTAAACCACCAAACTGAAATGCAATACCGAAGTCCGGCCTTCGTCGAAGATTGCTTGGCCAAACTTTCAATCAATATGATTAAAAAATGAGAGTGTGACAGTGCCGCCTCAACTTTTACAAAAAGCCGGATATGACGTCATCAAAGACATTTATCGAAAAAAAGAAAAAAACGTCCGGGGATATCATTCCCAGGAACTCTCATGTCAAATTTCATAAAGATCGGTCCAGTAGTTTAGTCTGAATCGCTCTACACACACACACAGACAGACACACACACACACACATACACCACGACCCTCGTCTCGATTCCCCCTCTATGTTAAAACATTTAGTCAAAACTTGACTAAATGTAAAAACAAAAGTACCCCCTATAAACCGCAAGCGCACAAATGTTGATTGAACCCCTTGCTTCTCTCATACAACATAAGCTGTTTTCTACTCGTGAGGAATGTGTTACTGCGCAAAAAAAAACAAACTTGAATCAATAATTCATCAACTCTCCCTCGATCCCCTTTTCTTTGCGGCCTCTGCGTTCCTTTACCAATCAATATAACTCGATCTGTTTTGAGTGTATGTACAACGAGGATAATCTTGCCAAGCAGTCACTTTGTGGCAGAGCACGTAGAGTTTCCACAGTTTCACACATGCACAGTCAACGAAGTACAGGCCTTTTGGGGGGTTGTTGTTATTGTTGTTGTTGGTGGTGGTGGTGTTAATGTTGTTGTTGTTGATGTTGTTGTTATACAGAAAGTTTAAACTGATTCAGCATTGTATTAGTTGCATTACCAATTATAGTGGTAGAAAAGCCATCGACAAGCAGTACAGCGACATACCACTGGTACCATTCAATCGCTATCAAGTCTTTTTGTGGAGAGAATACGCTATCTTTCTGACGAATAACACTCATATATATATATATATATATGATCTAGATACCTCTTCCCTGGCCGAGTTGGAGGGAGGGGATTGCATGTTAGTTAGTCTGTATGTTTGGAATGAGTCCAATTGAAAGGATGCTCTTATAACATGAGCACATCTGAGGGGGTGTACATGATCGTTTATACTAGTACGCAACTGAGAAGGATGGCACCTTAAAACGATGTGACCCAAAGACTCGACGCAGCGTGCTGAGCCAAGGGATACTAAACAAAACCGTAAGTCGACGATTAGCGCACACAAATCCGTATGCAAACAGCCATGACAGATAACACGACTTCAGAACTTAGCAAACATTTAGACAGACATGTTATGTTTGACAAGTCATGTATACAGTGCAACGTCTCTGCTCTGTTTGACATGGACTTGCCCTAAAGAATAACTTGATGTTTTGTATGTCCTCGATCGGCGATGCCAAAGCAAGCGATAAAATCTATTTTATCGAGACAGATACAAATTGTTGCATGGTGGCCTGGTATTTCCATGAGGCACACAATACAATAATGACGAGAAAAAATTACATCTCTCTCTCTCTCTCTCTCTCTCTCTCTCTCTCTCTCTCTCTCTCTCTCTCTCTCTCTCTCTCTCTCTCTCTCTCTCCCCCTCCCTCCCTCCCTCCCTCCCTCCCTCCCCCTCTCTCTCTCTCTCTCTCTCTCTCTCTCTCTCTCTCTCTCTCTCTCTCTCTCTCTCTCTCTCTCTCTCTCTCTCACACACACACAAACATACAAGCACGCGTATGCGCACACACGCGCACACATTGAATTTCCTTGGACGAGATACCACAAAACATTTTTGTAGAGGAAATTACAGTAAATCAATGTCAGTCTGTCTGCATGTCTGTCTCTCTGTCTGTCTCTGTCTCTGTCTCTCTCTCTGTCTCTCTCTCTCACCCCATTTTGCTACGGGCTAATAGCCTAAGTAATAAAACATTCTGACTTCTGGCTTCTCTCTCTCTCTTCGTTAAACAGAGCTTAAACCTTCAGGAAATAGCCAGGCAATCAACATTACCAATTCCGCACCACAGAGACGGATAGCAAATACAGAACGACAGTAATAATACTGTGACATTTAGAAATATATGTACAACAAAGAATAAGAGATTATCCTGCCATCATCGTAGTGGAGTGACGGAGGTGGGGGGGGGGGGGGGGGGTAGGTTGTGGGAGGAAAAGAGAGAGAGAGAGAGAGAGAGAGAGAGAGAGAGAGAGAGAGAGACAGACAGACAGAGACAGACAGACAGACAGACAGACACACAGAGGACACACAGACAGAAACTTGTTTTGGGGCCAGGAAAGGGAGAAGATGATAAGGATGATGGGAGTGGTTGGAGTACAGTTTGATCTGACTTCAGTAGTACATAGCTGTTGTTTGTGTTGTGTTATTGTGTGTGATGGTGTTGTTGTTACTATTCTACATGCATTCACCCGCTGATGGAATAAAAGCAGTATAACCTGATTCTTATATATAACTGCACTAGTCTAAATGCACCCACTAATCAATTACAGGCAAACATGTGATGAAAAGAGACGGAAAATGTCTCATCTTTTTTCTGAAAGACACACCTCCAAAGGTCTCAGATGAATACATCGCATGTGTTCACCTTTCAATGAAACATAATTACGTCTACTCCAGGGGGTTGTCTATGCCCCTCTGCCTTGATAATAAACCAATTCTTTAAGATCAAGGACACAAGCTGGTTTCTTCAACTCTTCTGTTATCCCATCACGCCTCAATGCACACAGCTTTTCAGCACACCTCTGATAATAGGTATATAATGTATGACCATTCTCTGTTCCCTTCGTGTCTCTTTTCTTTTTTATTCACTGAAACTGTTTCCCATAAAAGTGTCATACACATGGCCCTCATGCAAGGGAGGTTGGTTGTTGGTTTTTCATGTCCCTTCAATGTATTTGACTACTGGGGAAAGCAAGGTAGGAGGCAAATCCCCCTGGTTGTAAAATATCGCAATGGGTTTTCAATCCTTACTACTCCAGAAGATTAACTTGTCAGTTGAAGCTAAGACAGGCATTGACCTGAACTCAAAGCTCTTTAACGGCAGAGCAAGGTCAACTGACTTTTAATGGCTATAGTATATATCATTATATGTATATAGATTCATTACCAAGGAAAAGGGACAAGGGGCGTGGCAAAAAATTCGTGTCTGTTACAAAATTAAAATGGTGTACGTCAAAGTAGAAGCACGTCATGGTCTTATCCCATGTAAAACCTGGATGTATCTGCAGTACAGATCAATGATTATTATCTACAACATGGCCCAGACAAGGAGAAAGTTATCTTTTAGCTAAAGTCCTTCAGTTCAGCAGAGAGAGAGAGAAAGAGAGAAAGTGAGAGAGAGAGAGAGAGAGAGAGAGAGGGGGGGGGGGGAGGGGGTAAGGGACAGAATGTAGGAATGCAAAGTATTAGTAAGAATATCAAGTACAGTATTCTACCAGTTTTTGACTGGCAAGAACAAACACATCATGTACATATATATGCAGTAAATTGCTCTGCCCCAGCAAATTTGACTAATCACAAACACACGTGTAGCAATGGCATTATGTTATGAAGAATGCACGAACTGCACAGCTTCAGACTATCAAGAAATAGTGCTGATTAAGCAGTGACCTTAATTCATGTCAATTCCAGGAAGGTATTCTGAGTTGCATCAAGGGCCGGGTCACTCACTATACACAGTACAAAATATAGAGAGACATTACCAACTCAAAATGATTGATCATGCTTGCACCATAGAAGCTTAGAATACACAACTGATCTGAGTATAATGCAATTCTACCTTAGTATGAACCACAAAGACCAAATGCTCATATAACACACCTTTGTCATACTTAATATGAATTTGTTTTAAATAAATATCTGCTGCTCTAGCTCATAGAAGAAAATAGTACTTTACTACTTTTTGACCTACACTTGACCCCACTGTGACCTTGAAATAATTATGACCCGGATCCACCAGACTTTTGCCATGTTCAGAGGTCATCAAACATGAATCCACCTTAAGTGTCAAATGTCGAGCTTCAAAATAGTTGAATACTATTTCCATTTTTGTATGCACACTTGACCCCAAAGTGACCTTGAAACTTTAGGAAGGACTTGAGTTTTGTTTGGAGGTCATAAAACTGTGGGAGTATGCCAAATTTCAAAGCTCTATATAGCTCCAAAAAAGTTTCGGAAAATTGTAATTTTCCTTTTCTTAACTGCACATGACCTGGCCCACTGTGACCTTGAATCTTGTCAACGTGTCTGGAGGTCATCAAACCTTAGAAGTACCATAATCAGCTTGGAGTGATCAGGCCAAAAACACCCTATTTTTTTTCGTGCGACCCTAGACTTTCTTGGCATTTGGGGGAAAAAAAAGTCTTTGTTTTTTGGCAAAATAACTTAAAAATATGTTTTTTTGGACAAAAAAAAAGCAAAAAAATTTTTTTTTTACAAATTACCGACCTACCGACCGTATTTTTTTTGCATATGTTACCGTAAACAGACTATTTTTTTTTTGGGGGGGGGCCTCACAACTATAGGTGATTAAATTACGTCTGATCAGTGAAAATCAGTTAGACTGAAAACAAGATTAAATGTCCAGAAACTGGGTGTAAAGTCTAACCAGAGTAAAACAAATCTGTGGTTGCAATGTACAATTTACTGTAACTAATGTACTTTTTTCAAAACAAATCATATTTTCAGGCTACAAACTAGCGTTGCTGCCAACATGTCCAGAATTTTCAATTTGCTTCATTGAGAATCGCTTAAACTTTAACACACACACAAGTTAGTGTTACTTCAACTGTGATTTAATATATAATATATATATCTGTCTCGAGCACATACGAACTCATGTTAGTTCTATACATGCAGGACTGGGTGGCCGAGTGGTAACGCACTTGAGCTCGGAAGCGAGAGGTTGCGAGTTCGACCCTTGGTCAGGGCGTATGCAATTTTCTCCCCCCTTTCCTAACCTAGGTGGTGGGTTCAAGTGCTAGTCTTTCGGATGAGACGAAAAACCGAGGTCCCTTCGTGTACACTACATTGGGGTGTGCACGTTAAAGATCCCACGATTGACAAAAGGGTCTTTCCTGGCAAAATTGTATAGGCATAGATAAAAAAATGTCCACCAAAATACCCGTGTGACTTGGAATAATAGGCCGTGAAAAGTAGGATATGCGCCGAAATGGCTGCGATCTGCTGGTCGATGTGAATGCGTGATGTATTGTGTAAAAAAATCCATCTCACACGGCATAAATAGATCTCTGCGCCTTGAGTCCGACTCCGAGTCTGGAGATACGCGCGCGATATAAGACTTCATATAACATTGTGGAAACAATCAAGTCTTCTGGTTTACAAATACCATTGTAAGCATAAGCAAATTCCAAAAATTAAACTTGAAAAAAATCATGAATGATAAGAATATATAGATCAAACTTCAGAATCATATCATGATATGTTGCATCTCAAACAAAATCTGTACACACTTACTGTTTTTCAATCATCTGGTTGTGTATGTGTGTGTGTGTTTGTGTGTGTGTGTTTGTGTGTGTGTGTTTGTGTGTGTGTGTGTGTGTGTGTGTGTGTTTATGTGTGTGTGTGTGTGTGTGTGTATGTGTGCGTGTGTATGTGTGCGTGTGTGTGTGAGAGAGGGAGAGAGAGGGAGAGAGAGAGAGAGAGAGAGAGAGAGACGGAGAGAGAGAGAGAGAGAGAGAGAGAGAGAGAGAGAGAGAGAGAGAGAGAGAGAGAGAGAGAGAGAGAGAGAGAGAGAGAGAGAGAGAGAGAGAAACGCATTAGAATAAATTATGCAGCTGATCACAAGAGAAAAGCACACACTGCCATTTGAAGAAATCTCTTTGCACACGGCAGTTTTCTTACGCCAGACTAAAAATACTGAAATATACGAGTCAAAATCAATCTCAAACAATGGAAAGCTAGAGTAATCAACGTATCAATCTGAAGATGAAATGATCAAGTGCTGGTTCATCCGCAGGGTGATTCACTAGAAGAGCAGAACGCCAGAAGGCAGTTGCCAAAGTGCAAACCCTGCAAAAGCAGAAGACACTCTTACCTCTTCTTTCATGTCATCCATTTCCTTGCCTGCTGAAAGTCGATTTTCGCCTGATCTTACGGTATCCAAAGGTAAAGGCACAAAAAGTTACATCGCATGTTGGGATTCTGTCGGCTGCTTTATCGTTTGCTAACAACCTGTGACCCGGAAGCTATTGTCATGTAGGAAGGGAGCGTACTCTGTGAACCTTTCCTTTCAGAAAACATTCAAGACATTTTTTCTTCACGTGTGTTGCTTGGTTTTAACAGCACAAACTTTGTTCTTAACCACAATACAAGAATATGGCGTCTGGGTCTAGCAGCGATACACTGGTAATACTGTAATCAGATACTTGTCAAATAGATTTTCTGAGTCAATAATTCACAGAAAAGGTAGATCTTGCACTAGGCCCGTTTCAAGAGCCATCTGTGAAAGTGACACTGTTTTGCTTGTGTTGTGAATATTGTTCCGTTTTGTTGAGTTATCTCGAGTCATACCCCGGTAAAGCATTACACGAAAAGATATTCTTTATCGTTTGCTCTACAACTAACAGAGTGAGAGAAGTAATAATTGATCAAAATATCATTGTACAGACTATAGAAGTGTTCAAATTAGGGAGGTCAGAACCAATAATTTTCAAAAGAATGAAATCTTCAAAATAAGTAACTTTGAGACAAGACTTCATTGTAGAAACACTGCAAGGTGATGTACACATGTGTATTACAAGTATATTATAATTTGCTGTTTCAAGATTTGTTCATATATATTATGACTTTTTTTGGAAATAATTTGGTTTTGTTTTCTTTCACTTTCAGGCCAAGCTGAGAGAAGGTATGTTGCTCTATTCTCTGGTTCAGTGGTTGGTATCATACTACAATTTTAAATGAGAAGACATCCTGATAATGCAGTATGTTTTGTGATCTGAAGTGATCGAATATCAAATTAATCAAGATCATGATATTTGAAAATTCTGTTTGCTTTTAAAAGTTAAGTTAACTACGTGTTATTCTTTCTGGGAATTTGATGACTTCAGATAAGGGATTGTGAGGGGAAAATGGGGAAAAAATAGTCTGAGCTATTCTACGTTGTTTTCAAGGGCCAACTATAAATTAGGTATATGTGGATGTATATCTGCAGGAAATGTACTTGTCTCTCTTTTTACATTTAGTCAAGTTTTGACTAAATGTTTTAACATAGAGGGGGAATCGAGACGAGGGTCGTGGTGTATGTGTGTGTGTGTGTGTGTGTGTCTGTGTGTGTCTGTGTGTGTCTGTGCATGTGTGTGTGTAGAGCGATTCAGACCAAACTACTGGACCGATCTTTATGAAATTTTACATGAGAGTTCCTGGGAATGATATCCCCGGACATTTTTTTCTTTTTTTCGATAAATGTCTTTTTTATAAAAGTTGAGGCGGCACTGTCACACTCTCATTTTTCAATCAAATTGATTGAAATTTTGGCCAAGCAATCTTCGACGAAGGCCGGACTTCGGTATTGCATTTCAGCTTGGTGGCTTAAAAATTAATTAATGACTTTGGTCATTAAAAATCTGAAAATTGTTAAAAAAAAATATATATAAAACAATCCAAATTTACGTTCATCTTATTCTTCATCATTTCCTGATTCCAAAAACATATAAATATGTTATATTTGGATTAAAAACAAGCTCTGAAAATTAAAAATATAAAAATTATGATCAAAATTAAATCGAAATCAATTCAAAAACACTTTCATCTTATTCCTTGTCGGTTCCTGATTCCAAAAACATAGATATGATATGTTTGGATTAAAAACACGCTCAGAAAGTTAAAACGAAGAGAGGTACAGTGAAGCTTGCTATGAAGCACAGCGCAACCGCTACCTCGCCAAACAGGCTCGTCACTTTCACTGCCTTTTGCACTAGCGGCGGACTACGTTCAGTTTCATTCTGTGAGTTCCACAGCTTGACTAAATGTAGTAATTTTGCGACTTGTTTTTTTTTAAACAAACAAAGATTTCTAAAATGAACTGACATATGATTTATTGTGTGTGCAGAGCTGGCTGACCTTACTCCAGAAGAACTACAGACACTGAAGGAGAAGATGGGACTGAAAGCGTAATTAAGCCTTGGAATTAAAACAAAAATTTTTGCGTGTGTGTGTGTCTACCGGTTGTTGTACGTAAACAAATGGCTGTACATTGTATTGCCTCATGCTCATTCTAAAATCAGACATTGTCACCCCATTAAAAAAAAATATTCAAAAACAAAATCAGAAAACAAGAAAGGTAGGTTGTTTGAACATTTGTTATTGACAAAACAATACGTTCACAGATATTTCGATCCAACGGTCTTTTAAGTGGACAGACAAACAAATATTCACACAAAAGTTATCTTGATAGTTCTATCAGTTTCACGTCCACTCGTCAGGAAGCCGAGCGAATAAATAAAAAACTGACGAGTGGATGTGAAACTGATAGAACTATGAAGATAAGTTTTGTGTGAATATTTGTTTGTCTGTCCACTTAAAAGACCGTTGGGTCGAAATATCTGTGAATGTATTGTTTTGTCAATGACAAACGTTCCAACAACCTACCTTTCTTGGTTTTTTATTCTGAATTTTGGAACGTTGGCAGTCTCTTTGTTTTTGGATTTATTCTTCTTCTTCTTCTTCGCTGTTAGATCGTCAGTCCGGACTGCAGGGCGAAACGTGCTGTCCTCTCCAAGTCCTCTTTGGGGCCGTATAGCTTCTTTTGTAGCGCTGTCTCCTCTGGCCAGGTGGTGTCCCTCAGAGCACTGTGGTATGGACAAGCCTGCAGGATGTGCTCTGCTGTCTGATTTTTGCCACACGGACATAGGGGGGAGGGAACTAGCTTCAGCTTCGTGGCCATATGATGGTTTAGTCTTATGTCCAGTGTGGAGTCTGAGTAGGACGACTTGTTCTTCACGTTGGAGCAGGTGGTAGTCATCTTTCTCCGCTCTGGTTTTCCTCTTGTTTTTGATGATTGTCTTTTTGACTCACATGCGAAGCAAAAGTGAGTCTATGTACTCACCCGAGTCGTCCGTCCGTCCGTCCGGACGTCCGTCCGGAAAACTTTAACGTTGGATATTTCTTGGACACTATTCAGTCTATCAGTACCAAATTTGGCAAGATGGTGTATGATGACAAGGCCCCAAAAAACATACATAGCATCTTGACCTTGCTTCAAGGTCAAGGTCGCAGGGGCCATAAATGTTGCCTAAAAAACAGCTATTTTTCACATTTTCCCCATTTTCTCTGAAGTTTTTGAGATTCAATACCTCACCTATATATGATATATAGGGCAAAGTAAGCCCCATCTTTTGATACCAGTTTGGTTTACCTTGCTTCAAGGTCAAGGTCACAGGAGCTCTTCAAAGTTGGATTGTATACATATTTTGAAGTGACCTTGACCCTGAACTATGGAAGATAACTGTTTCAAACTTAAAAATTATGTGGGGCACATGTTATGCTTTCATCATGAGACACATTTGGTCACATATGATCAAGGTCAAGGTCACTTTGACCCTTATGAAATGTGACCAAAATATTGGTAGTGAACCACTAAAAGTGACCATATCTCATGGTAGAAAGAGCCAATAAGCACCATTGTACTTCCTATGTCTTGAATTAACAGCTTTGTGTTGCATGACCTTGGATGACCTTGACCTTGGGTCAAGGTCACATGTATTTTGGTAGGAAAAAAGTGTAAAGCAGTTCTTAGTGTATGATGTCATTGCTAGGTTTAGTTATTTGACCTTGACCCTGAAGGTCAAGGTCATGTCAAGGTCAAGCATGTGAGTCGTATGGGCTTTGCCCTTCTTGTTTTCCTTGTACTGCAGCTGGGACGTGAACTGTTCCTTTGAGGCACCTTCCTTGGCAAGTTTGTCTGCAGCCTCGTTTCCTCAAATTCCTGCTATGTCACAATGAGCTGGCACCCTGTCCCACTGAAGCACGACCCTTCGGTTCTGAGCAACCTGTTGGAGGGCGTTGTTGAGCTCAGTTTCTTTGTTGGCAAACAGAGCTTGGAGTGCTGACATTGCGTCTGTCAGAAAGATGACCTGAGAACATTCATGGTCTGATCCGTCAACTATTGTGGCTGCTGTCTTCAAGGCCTGTACTTCTGCACTATAGTTGGTGCAGTGCAAACCTGTGGGAATGCTCGCTGTTTGTGCCTCTCCCTCTGGATTTATTCAAAAACAAGAACATAAAAATTGGAGTACATGGTTCATCTTCAGGACTTCTGAATGAGAGAACACTTATTTTGATGTTGTAATGTATATGGACCATGCCTATATTAGTATATATACATATATCAATTATATATATATATATGCGTCTTGCCTCTGTGTGTCAATATGTCTTTAATATGTTGTTGAATTTAAAATACCTCCAAAAAGAGTAATATTTTAAATAAGCGATCTGTAATGCTATTTTTTTCACTCTGTTCTTTAGATTCAGACGAGTGTTTTCCAGTACAGAGGAAAGTTATAAGGTGAAAGGTCCAAAACCCAGGCAGAATAAAAACAGGTAAAAGAAACTGTTGTTTTCATGGTTTTTGAGTCACTTGAGAAAAAGTGACTCTATGTAATCGGTCAGTGTTAGTCTGTCCGGCCGGCCGGCCGGCCGTCCGGCCGGCCGGCCGTCCGTAGACACCACCTTAACGTTGGACTTTTCTCGGAAACTATCAAAGCGATCGGGCTCATATTTTGTTTAGTCGTGACCTCCAATGACCTCTACACTTTAACGATGGTTTCGTTGACCTTTGACCTTTTTCAAGGTCACAGGTCAGCGTCAAAGGAAAAATTAGACATTTTATATCTTTTCTCGGAAACTATCAAAGCGATCGGGCTCATATTTTGTTTAGTCGTGACCTCCAATGACCTCTACACTTTAACGATGGTTTCGTTGACCTTTGACCTTTTTCAAGGTCACAGGTCAGCGTCAAAGGAAAAATTAGACATTTTATATCTTTGACAAAGTTCATCGGATGTGATTGAAACTTTGTAGGATTATTCTTTACATCAAAGTATTTACATCTGTAGCCTTTTACGAACGTTATCAGAAAAACAAGGGAGATAACTAGCCTTTTCTGTTCGGCAACACACAACTTAACGTTGGGCTTTTCTCGGAAACTATAAAAGTGACCGGGCTCAAATTTTATGTGAACGTGACTCATTGTGTTGTGAATAGCAATTTCTTCCTGTCCATCTGATGCCTCATATAATATTCAGAACTGCGAAAGTGACTCGATCGAGCGTTTGCTCTTCTTGTTTTTCTTGTTCTCTTTTTCTTGTTTCTGTTGTCAAATTTCAGTGCCGCAAGATCATGATAGTTTATGTCTGTCTGTCTGCTTATTTTGTCAAATCAGGCAATATAGATAGATGTGCATGCATATATCTTAAATTAATATTTTAGACCTTGTTCCTGACACATGAGAACAATGTATTTTAGAATTGATTTGGGACTTGAGGTCCAACATTACCAGCAGATATATATTATATTATATCCCATGACCTCCCTTCTTTGTCTCTGTAAATGTACTCTAGGTATATTTCTTGTATTTCCGTTGTTCTCTTGTTACATCTATGATGTAACTATTGCACTCTAACAGTTAGCACATAAAATAGAGGATAAATAAGGGTGCACGAAATACATCATAGCTGGCTCAACTTTCTGTCGTCCTTGACATTCCAAAATGCACATGTACCTATAGACCGGATGTGCAAGGGGTAACCACGCTTTTGAGAACTTGCGCAAGACGCCAAGAGTCGTTCAGTGTTATAGCTGAGTTTTAGTCTCAACTTGCCGAGACTATCATCATAGCGTCATAGATGTCATGACGTCTGTCGTCCATCGCGTCATATTAAGGGGAGGTAATCTGTTATGTTTCCTTCTGTTCGCTGTTCTATTTCTCTCGTGATCAACATGACAAGCCGTATGTGTTTGAGTGTGTGTGCTCGTGTTCTCAACTAAAATAAAAGTCAAACTAGCAATCGTTAAAAACCCAGTCCGTCCGACCAGCACTGCTATGTTCAGACTATGCTCATGTGAAGTTACAGCGTGCCCGGTACACACGCCCTTATCGGTACATCATCGACTACGAGTATTCTCTGGACAAGCTGTTTAATGCTTTTTGCAAGTATTTCTAGCTCTTCTGCGTTGCAGTAGGCCCTATAGACGATGAAGGTGTCCAAGATCTCAGGAGATGCGTGTGTAACCACTAGGTATTCAGTCAAATCCGTGTAAGAGGCTTTCAACTGACGGGGACAATCAAGCCACCATTATGCACCAACTTGACATAGATCAACAGACGTGCCTTTAGAATAAGGTATGTGCAGAGGTGCCTCATCTGAACAGACAACTAAAGCTTGATGTTTCCGTCACACTTTGTCTTTTAGATCTTCATGGGATATATATACAGGTTACAACACTCGTGATTTTTTATATGGCTTGTATTTCAGTCAAGACCCAGCGGGAATATCAAAGGGACTCACTCGCCAGAGGCTCGTGAGTCCCTTGAAATACAAGCCATATAAAAAACCACTCGTGTTGTAACCTCTATAAATGTATTAAACCAGCGTAACATTCAAAAACGTCCAAATGTTTTTTTATATGGCTTGTATTTCAGTCAAGACCCAGCGGGAATATCAAAGGGACTCACTCGCCAGAGGCTCGTGAGTCCCTTGATATTCATCCGCTGGGTCTTGACTGAAATACAAGCCATATAAAAAACCACTCGTGTTGTAACCTCTATAAATGTATTAAACCAGCGTAACATTCAAAAACGTCCAAATAGAATCTGAACAGCAGTTTGATCTCAATTACTGTCCTTCATATTTTCTTCTTCTTCTTGTGGTTCGCTGGTCCTTCATATTTTGAAACTGTTTCTAAATTATATCACTTGGTTGATGAGTGTAATGTCTTTGTTGAAGACTGCATGCTATTAACACTGTGTTATCAAGGTGTACAAGAAAATATGCTTTGTTAAGAAATGTGGGCATGGCTGTACTTGTCTGATATGTCATATGTTTGTTAAGGTATTACTTCTGGGATTTTTTTCAGACCTACAGAAATTTCCTGCAAAAGAAGAGTCCACTCGGTGCCTGAAATACCTGGAGTTAAAAAGGTATGAGGAGTGAGTGGCTATTTGGTGTGGCTACTTGAGAGTAAGAGTGATCTCAGAATATATCGGGGTTATGTTTTTACATAATTATTATTGTTATCATTCCAGCCTTTAACGATCAGGATGTGAAACTCATGTTAAACACATTCCTTCCTGTGTGAATGATGCTTTCTTTGAAGCACTGTTTTTGTGTGTTTCTTTAATATTTTTTATATGAAGCAAGTTCGTGTGCTTTATGGTGGTTTCATGGGTGGGGTTTTCAACAGAAACATTTAACACACCTAAAACCAAAGCTTTGTTTGTATGGTCAATGGCAAAAACTGACTATTTATTAACAATGTTTAGTGTTGTCTCCCAAGTTTAATTATAGGTGACTGTCATTGAGGTGCTGGTTACTAATACATCGTCTGGAATATATATATAACCTTTTACATCTACCAAATGAAACAATGAAATTGGCATTCATAATACAGATAAATGACTTGCCTGGCAGTGACGGTGACCTTACAGGTAATTTTGTACTGCTTATATGAGCAAGTCAACAAGACAAAATTCATTCTCAAAACGCTTTGTGATCTCCTTCAGAGACATACATCAGAGGTGATAGAACTTTTACATGGCGCCATTATTTTCCTTGTGACGTCTTCTCAAACTTTCTCCCTTTTGACGTCAGAGATTTCTCTTTGGAACAGAGGGTCAAGAAGAAATGTCTTGTGGTTTATTATTAGTCGATGTTGAATCTCATTAAAAGGGACTTACTGTTCTGGCAAAACAAAACACACACACACACACACACACACACACACACACACACACACACACACACACACACACACACACACACACACACACACACACACACACACACACACACACACATAGCGAAAAAACAAAACAAACAAAACCCAGTTGTGTTCATGATCCTGTGCACTGTTCATTTTCTTGCAGCAAGTGACAAGAGATCCTAGATTTGATGACATCTCTGGCGAGTTCAGAGAGGAGATTTTCAGCAGGGATTATGCCTTCATTTCAGATCTCAAAGCTGTGGAGAAAAAGGTGAGATATTTTGTAAGACTTATCAATGCAAGAAGCAATACTGTAATTGCTGAATTGAGACGACATGTGAACTATCGCCATGTGAGAGTAAGCTGTCAGTGCAGATTGTCTGGGCACTTTTTCTAAACACACCTAACAGTAACTCTTTTTTTTATCAGATGAACTCATGTGCATGCCTTTGCTCTCCACATGATGTGCAAGAATAGGCACTCGAGTATGCAAGCGAGCAAACTCGGATAGTCTGTTCTTCATGTTTGCCAGTTTGGAAAGGTTGTCAACTAAAGGGAGGCAATTTATCATTCAATATTTTCTGCAAACCTGATACTAAGATTGTACCTGCCCGAGCCATGTATTTGTGGGTAGATGGACCTAAGCACAGTAAACATTTTTAATTCAGATCATAAGAAATGGCCTGCTGTTTATGGGTTTGCAGCCAAAGTATACACCAGGCTCCTCTAGTCTACTTAAGGGTGGGGGGAATCCTGGTTACAGAAATGTGTCATACCTTACTTTATGCTACCAACTTTGTTACTTTTTTTCCCATATAAAAGAAAAAAATCAAACACAAAACACGAGCGAAATATATGACAGAGGAGAACCTTTGAACTTTGTGTACACCTGAGCATGCAAGAAACAAAACTTGCATGATCTGCCAAAGAGAAAAAGTTTTGGTCGACTACCTGACCTTATGTTGTTAGGCTGTGTTACTGTAACTATTTTTTGTACCTAATTACAGTATGTTCTCTCTTTGTTAATAGAAAGTCAAGCAACAGCTGAAGAAGGAGAAAAATGATGCAAAGAAGCAAAAGCTGAGACAGATTTTGAACAAAATGGTAAGCCAATATTCTTTGCTTGTGTGTTATTCATATTTCATCTCCTGTCATACTTTATCGTCCCATTGCTGGGAACTTCCTTTTGCTTTCTCCCCGATGTAAGCTAGCAGCAACAAGATGACACTACCAAGGTGTAATCAGCCACCTGCACTTCTGGCAGGATGACAAAGGTATTTTAGGTGCCAAAGCAGTGACACAGAGGTGGGACATATTGTCTCTGAGCAATCACATGAAATTGATGTGTTTCCATGTGTGTGTGTGTGTGTGTGTGAGTGATGCCAGCATGTGTGTTCATGCTTTACATATATACTTCTCCTTGTGCGTTTTTCACACACCTTGTGTCTCTCATTTTTAGACACAGGAAGAAAAAACAAAGGATGAGAAAAAGAAGAAAGAAGAGTTGGTTAAAGAATGGAAGGGGAAGGAGAAAGAACGCGTGAAGGACGGAAAGTCCCCATACTTCTTGAAGAAATGTAAGTACACTTTACACTGTTGCATAGGTATCTAATAGACCCTGTCGGTATTCCAAGCTCTCGTACGCTCTCGCAAACTTCAGTGCATAGCAAAGCATGTGGTACAGCGATCTCGAGTGAGCTGCAAAATCCGAGGTTCGAAGTTCTCTCAAAGCATAACAAAGAGCATGTATCGCGGATATCTCGCAAGAACTGCTCAGATACCGAAAAGGTCTATATCTTTCATAGGGAATTAGGGAATTGTTGCAGAATCTATTTGTTTGATTTCTTTGTTTCCCTTCATGGAAAAGGGTTTTACTGCTTATGGAATTGACAGTTTCTTTTTTCTATTTTTTAGCGGATGTTCGCAAACTGGAGCTCGCTGAAAAGTTCAAGGAACTGAAGGAGAAAGGACAAGTCAAGAAATTCATTGAAAAGAAAAGGAAGCGCAATGCTAGTAGACAGAGAAAGAAAATGCAAATAGACTGATTTATCAACATATCATATTCTCAGTCTCTGTGTGTTTGTGTGTGAGTGTGTGTGGTCTCTATGCGAGCAAACGTATATATTGTGTGTGTGTGTGATGGGTGTATGTGTAGATAGTGTGTATGTGCTCATAAACAAATAAAAGGAGAATGCTTGTTAAATTGTATGCATATGGGATTCTAATTTAAGGGAAGGGTTTAGGTTAAAATCATTTGATATCATTATGGTATGCATTGTTGGCAAGTTGACAAGAAATGCCTTTGTATTATTTCAGTAATAAATGCATCATGAAAATGGCACGTTTTCTTACCCTTGTTTCTGATTTTTTATTAGAAATAATGTGTATGGCTACAAACAATTCTGTGCATTTGTACATGTGTATGATGATGAATATCATTATGTGCTCTTGTGTGTGTGTGTGTGTGTTATGGTGAACATCTTGAAGTACAATTGTAGTTCACACATACAAAGCCAAATCATTGCACTCATTCACATGCACATTCAAACATGAACAAGTGTAAAGCAGAGTCCGAAGATTATGCATTGTTATAGTGAGTTCATTATATTTAGTCAAGTTTTGACTAAATATTTTAACATCGAGGGGGAATCGAAACGAGGGTCGTGGTGTATGTGCGTGTGTCTGTGTGTCTGTGTGTGTGTGTGTGTAGAGCGATTCAGACTAAACTACTGGACCGATCTTTATGAAATTTGACATGAGAGTTCCTGGGTATGAAATCCCCAAACGTTTTTTTCATTTTTTTGATAAATGTCTTTGATGACGTCATATCCGGCTTTTCGTGAAAGTTGAGGCGGCACTGTCACGCCCTCATTTTTCAAACAAATTGGTTGAAATTTTGGTCAAGTAATCTTCGACGAAGCCCGGGGTTCGGTATTGCATTTCAGCTTGGTGGCTTAAAAATTAATTAATGACTTTGGTCATTAAAAATCTGAAAATTGTAAAAAAAAATAAAAATTTATAAAACGATCCAAATTTACGTTTATCTTATTTTCCATCATTTGCTGATTCCAAAAACATATAAATATGTTATATTCGGATTAAAAACAAGCTCTGAAAATTAAATATATAAAAATTATTATCAAAATTAAATTGTCCAAATCAATTTAAAAACACTTTCATCTTATTCCTTGTCGGTTCCTGATTCCAAAAACATATAGATATGATATGTTTGGATTAAAAACACGCTCAGAAAGTTAAAACAAAGAGAGGTACAGAAAAGCGTGCTATCCTTCTTAGCGCAACTACTACCCCGCTCTTCTTGTCAATTTCACTGCCTTTGCCATGAGCGGTGGACTGACGATGCTACAAGTATACGGTCTTGCTGAAAAATGGCATTGCGTTCAGTTTCATTCTGTGAGTTCGACAGCTACTTGACTAAATATTGTATTTTCGCCTTACGCGACTTGTTTTTGTGTTGCTTTCAACTCTTCACATGCAATATAAGATCCCCTTGTAACGGGATATTGCAAACATAATCTGTTAATTTACAGACTTACGTGTACTACTTACTTTTAAATGGATTATAAATTTTAGGTATTGTTCTAGTATTCACTAATGTTGTATTGATATTACTGGCACCCCTTTTAAACTGATATGGTTTTTACCTTTACAAGGCGACGATGTGAATTTGTGATGTAGATATGTGGCTGGTTATGTGTGAGTATGTAAATAATTGTGTGTGTGTGTGTGTGTGTGTGTGTGTGTGTGTGAGTTGTGTCTGTGTGTGCATGACAGTGTAAACTACGTATGTGTGCATGCATGGTGATGTGTGTCTGCATATGTGTCTGGTTGGTTTTTATTTTATTTTTACCGTGCCGTGCCAAGATGAAATCCTTTTGCAAAATTGGTGAATAAATATCTTGTATCTTGTATCTTGTATCTTGTACATTTGGGATTTATAATTTCATAAAATGTGTGTACTTCAACCGCTTGTACACACTTTTTCATCCAAACGTACTGTATGTTAAATCTCGGATTCAACTTTTTAGTCAGAAAATAAGTTTTGTTCTTTTGAATGCATGATACATATTTAACCTATGTTCTACATGAAAATATTGCAAAACTTTAGCAGTTTGTGCCTATCGCAGGATATGCACACATGTGCTCTTTGGAGAAAAAGATGTTGCGTGGTTATATTGTCACCATGCTGCTTGGTATCATCAATCAAAGTGAAGGGCCATACATACATTACAGGTCCACGGGGGATAACCGGTCAAAGGCCGAACAGAAGCCGAAGGCCGCTCATGACACGTGTGAAGGCAAGTTTTGTCTGTTTTCTAGGTATTGTTTGATTTATGTGGGGATTTAAGGTAAGCTACTGATTCAGCGATGACTAAATTTGTTTCTCGATGCATAAAAAGTCAGGGAGCGATTGATATTTGCCCGTAAATAGCCTTCAAAGCTGAAAATGTCCGCGATCGAGCACCGGAAATGGCTGTTCGATGGGTTTTGCAGGTAGAAATGTGCTTTATTTCACCAAATCAGCTCGTATTTGGTGTGGGTACGGGATTCTAGAGGACGAAGGAGTCATAAGAGGTGCAAAGAAGTGCTATTTGGGAGTAGAATAAATCTTCCGAGACAGTAGACAAGAGAAGGTCATATTTGAGAGATGCGCGTAGGCCGATTGTCTTTCCGACAAGCGAATGATACAGCAGCAGATTAACCATTCGTTTTGACCAGAAACCTAGTCTCTAGTTTTTACGAATGAGTTTTTTAATTAAAACAATCACGAGAACTCTCTCGCTTAGCCTAATGGCTGTTCGATGGGTTTCGCAAGTAGAAATGTGCTTTATTTCACCAAATCAGCTCGTATTTGACATCGGTTTGGTATATATTTTCTAATCCTACCGCGAACTGGATAGCAGACGCGGCACGACTGTTGCACCACACTTTGAAGTAATCCCACACTTTGAAGTAAATTACTTCAAAATGTGGGGATGTGCCCCACACTTTGAAGTAAACTCAGTTTTTACTTCAAAGTGTGGGGGGATCTTCCCACACTTTGAAGTAACTTACTTCAAAGCGTGGGACTTTTGCATCGCCTGTTTGAGCCTGATGATTTTGTCAAAAAAAATGGCAGTCTTTTGGATGAGTGAACAGAAAAAGTGAGCGAGCCAAGAAACATAGTGATGTTTGTTATCAGGCTTTTAAGCAATGTCCCATTGTTGAGTGTGACGAAAACTCGTGGTGACGATTTTAAAACATGTTGGGTCACGCATGGTCCAATCTTACATGGTCCAATCTTACACGGTCCAATCTTACATGGTCCAACCTTATATGGTCCAACCTTACATGGTCCAATCTTACATGGTCCAACCTTACATGGTCCAATCTTACATGGTCCAATCTTGCATGGTCCAATCTTACATGGTCCAACCTTACATGGTCCAACCTTACATGGTCCAACCTTACATGGTCCAATCTTACATGGTCCAACCTAGCATGGTCCAACCTTGCATGGTCCAACCTTGCATGGTCCAATATAACATGGTCCAACCTTACATGGTCCAACTTTACATGGTCCAACCTTACATGGTCCAACCTTACATGGTCCAACCTTACATGGTTAAATCTTACATGGTCCAATATTACATGGTCCAACCTTACATGGTCCAACCTTACATGGTCCAACCTGACATGGTCCAATCTTACATGGTCCAACCTTACATGGTCCAATCTTACATGGTCCAATCTTACATGGTCCAATCTTACATGGTCCAACCTTACATGGTCCAACCTTACATGGTCCAATCTTACATGGTCCAATCTTACATGGTCCAATAATATATATATGGACCATGTAAGATTGGACCATGTAAGATTGGACCATGTAAGGTTGGACCATGTAAGGTTGGACCATGTAAGATTGGACCATGCGTGACCCAACATGTTTTAAAATCGTCACCACGAGTTTTCGTCACACTCAACAATGGGACATTGCTTAAAGCCTGATAACAAACATCACTATGTTTCTTGGCTCGCTCACTTTTTCTGTTCACTCATCCAAAAGACTTTGCCATTTTTTTTGACAAAATCATCAGGCTCAAACAGGCGATGCAAAAGTCCCACGCTTTGAAGTAAGTTACTTCAAAGTGTGGGAAGATCCCCCCACAATTTGAAGTAAAACCTGAGTTTACTTCAAAGTGTGGGAAGATCCCCCCCCCCCCCCCCACTTTGAAGTAAAAAATGGGTTTACTTCAAAGTGTGGGGCACATCCCCACATTTTGAAGTAATTTATTTCAAAGTGTGGGATTACTTCAAAGTGTGGTGCAACAGTCGTGCCGCGTCTGCTATCCAGTTCGCGGTAGGATTAGAAAATATATACCAAACCGATGTCAAATAGAAGCTGATTTGGTGAAATAAAGCACATTTCTACTTGCGAAACCCATCGAACAGCCATTAGGCTAAGCGAGAGAGTTCTCGTGATTGTTTTAATTAAAAAACTCATTCATAAAAACTAGAGACTAGGTTTCTGGTCAAATCTGCTGTATCATTCGCTTGTCGGAAAGACAATCGGCCTACGCGCATCTCTCAAATATGACCTTCTCTTGTCTACTGTCTCGGAAGATTTATTCTACTCCCAAATAGCACTTCTTTGCACCTCTTATGACTCCTTCGTCCTCTAGAATCCCGTACCCACACCAAATACGAGCTGATTTGATGAAATAAAGCACATTTCTACTTGCAAAACCCATCGAACAGCCATTTCCGGTGCTCGATCGCGGACATTTTCAGCTTTGAAGGCTATTTACGGGCAAATATCAATCGCTCCCTGACTTTTTATGCATCGAGAAACAAATTTAGTCATCGCTGAATCAGTAGCTTACCTTAAATCCCCACATAAATCAAACAATACCTAGAAAACAGACAAAACTTGCCTTCACACGTGTCATGAGCGGCCTTCGGCTTCTGTTCGGCCTTTGACCGGTTATCCCCCGTGAGGTCTGGGTGGCCGAGTGGTAACGCACTTGCGCTCGGAAGCGAGAGGTTGCGAGTTCGACCCTGGGTCAGGGCGTTAGCACTTTTCTCCCCCCCTTTCCTAACCTAGGTGGTGGGTTCAAGTGCTAGTCTTTCGGATGAGACGAAAAACCGAGGTCCCTTTGTGTACACTACATTGGGGTGTGCACGTTAAAGATCCCACGATTGACAAAAGGGTCTTTTCTGGCAAAATTGTATAGGCATAGATAAAAATGTCCACCAAAATACCCGTGTGACTTGGAATAATAGGCCGTGAAAAGTAGGATATGCGCCGAAATGGCTGCGATCTGCTGGCCGATGTGAATGCGTGATGTATTGTGTAAAAAAAATTCCATCTCACACGGCATAAATAAATCGCATAAAAAAATAAAAATTAAAAATTAAAAAAATCCCTGCGCTTAGAACTGTACCCACGGAATACGCGCGATAAAAGCCTCATATTGATTGATTGATTGATTACCGATACGTGACGCCTCACAGGCTGAAAAATACGTCATGAATTTTAAATTCTGAACATATAGGAAAGAATAGTGAATTTTGCAAGGAATCATGTATGGAATTGAATTGTATACAAATACAAAAATCCCATCAGTATGTCCTGTGCCAGTTCTTTTTTCGTCAACTCCGACGTCGCAATTGCACCTCGTTATCGTCCAAATTTGCGTTCAGCTATGAAAGAAAAACTGTAGTGACACCTACTGCATGCAGGGTTGCTCATTGTTGCATCATCCATTTCAGGTGGAAGTGATCGAATTAAATGCTGTCAGTGTAAGTATGTTATAGCTGAAAACTTTATTAAAAACAAGATAATAAGGCATTGCATAAACTATTAAACAGTATGTATTAATGAAAATAATATGTACAACAGCTAGAGAAAAGAAAAGAATGTACGGCTATTTCACACTGGAAGTATAACTGGCAAACATGCATGCAGCTTCATCCACAGACAGCTTCAACCACTACAAACAAATTTTGCAAATGAAGAATAGCTACAAGTACAACATCAGCAACAACTTCAAGTTAACAACATTCAGAAAATGCTGACTACATCCAAAAACCACACACACAAAAACAAACAACATTCAGAATGATAGCATAATACAAAATGTAGTAAAGCACTAAAGAACACAACAAACTTGAAACACAAAAGATCTCCCTCCCTCCCCTTTTTATATTTAGTCAAGTTTTGACTAAATATTTTAACATCGAGGGGGAATCGAAACGAGGGTCGTGGTGTATGTGCGTGTGTGTGTGTGTGCGTGTGTGTGTGTGTGTAGAGCGATTCAGACTAAACTACTGGACCGATCTTTATGAAATTTGACATGAGAGTTCCTGGGTATGAAATCCCCAAACGTTTTTTTCATTTTTTTGATAAATGTCTTTGATGACGTCATATCCGGCTTTTCGTGAAAGTTGAGGCGGCACTGTCACGCCCTCATTTTTCAACCAAATTGGTTGAAATTTTGGTCAAGTAATCTTCGACGAAGCCCGGGGTTCGGTATTGCATTTCAGCTTGGTGGCTTAAAAATTAATTAATGACTTTGGTCATTAAAAATCTGAAAATTGTAAAAAAAAAAAAAAAATTTATAAAACGATCCAAATTTACGTTTATCTTATTCTCCATCATTTGCTGATTCCAAAAACATATAAATATGTTATATTCGGATTAAAAACAAGCTCTGAAAATTAAATATATAAAAATTATTATCAAAATTAAATTGTCCAAATCAATTTAAAAACACTTTCATCTTATTCCTTGTCGGTTCCTGATTCCAAAAACATATAGATATGATATGTTTGGATTAAAAACACGCTCAGAAAGTTAAAACAAAGAGAGGTACAGAAAAGCGTGCTATCCTTCTTAGCGCAACTACTACCCCGCTCTTCTTGTCAATTTCACTGCCTTTGCCATGAGCGGTGGACTGACGATGCTACGAGTATACGGTCTTGCTGAAAAATGGCAGCTACTTGACTAAATATTGTATTTTCGCCTTACGCGACTTGTTATATTTAGTCAAGTTTTGACTAAATATTTTAACATCGAGGGGGAATCGAAACGAGGGTCGTGGTGTATGTGCGTGCGTGTGTGTGTGTGTGTGTGTGTGTGTGTGTGTGTGTGTAGAGCGATTCAGACTAAACTACTGGACCGATCTTTATGAAATTTGACATGAGAGTTCCTGGGTATGAAATCCCCATACGTTTTTTTCATTTTTTTGATAAATGTCTTTGATGACGTCATATCCGGCTTTTCGTGAAAGTTGAGGCGGCACTGTCACGCCCTCATTTTTCAACCAAATTGGTTCAAATTTTGGTCAAGTAATCTTCGACGAAGCCCGGACTTCGGTATTGCATTTCAGCTTGGTGGCTTAAAAATTAATTAATGACTTTGGTCATTAAAAATCGGAAAATTGTAAAAAAAAAATAAAAATGTATAAAACGATCCAAATTTACGTTCATCTTATTCTCCATCATTTGCTGATTCCAAAAACATATAAATATGTTATATTCGGATTAAAAACAAGCTCTGAAAATTAAATATATAAAAATTATTATCAAAATTAAATTGTCCAAATCAATTTAAAAACACTTTCATCTTATTCCTTGTCGGTTCCTGATTCCAAAAACATATAGATATGATATGTTTGGATTAAAAACACGCTCAGAAAGTTAAAACAAAGAGAGGTACAGAAAAGCGTGCTATCCTTCTTAGCGCAACTACTACCCCGCTTTTCTTGTCAATTTCACTGCCTTTGCCATGAGCGGTGGCCTGACGATGCTACGAGTAAAATGGCATTGCGTTCAGTTTCATTCTGTGAGTTCGACAGCTACTTGACTAAATATTGTATTTTCGCCTTACGCGACTTGTTTCTTCTTTTTATATTTAGTCAAGTTTTGACTAAATATTTTAACATCGAGGGGGAATCGAAACGAGGGTATGGTGTATGTGCGTGTGTCTGTGTGTGTGTCTGTGTGTGTGTCTGTGTGTGTGTGTAGAGCGATTCAGACTAAACTACTGGACCGATCTTTATGAAATTTGACATGAGAGTTCCTGGGTATGAAATCCCCGAACGTTTTTTTCATTTTTTTGATAAATGTCTTTGATGACGTCATATCCGGCTTTTCGTGAAAGTTGAGGCGGCACTGTCACGCCCTCATTTTTCAACCAAATTGGTTGAAATTTTGGTCAAGTAATCTTCGACGAAGCCCGGGGTTCGGTATTGCATTTCAGCTTGGTGGCTTAAAAATTAATTTATGACTTTGGTCATTAAAAATCGGAAAATTGTAAAAAAAAATAAAAATTTATAAAACGATCCAAATTTACGTTTATCTTATTTTCCATCATTTGCTGATTCCAAAAACATATAAATATGTTATATTCGGATTAAAAACAAGCTCTGAAAATTAAATATATAAAAATTATTATCAAAATTTTTTTTTCGAAATCAATTTAAAAACACTTTCATCTTATTCCTTGTCGGTTCCTGATTCCAAAAACATATAGATATGATATGTTTGGATTAAAAACACGCTCAGAAAGTTAAAACAAAGAGAGGTATAGAAAAGCGTGCTATCCTTCTTAGCGCAACTACTACCCCGCTCTTCTTGTCAATTTCACTGCCTTTGCCATGAGCGGTGGACTGACGATGCTACGAGTATACGGTCTTGCTGAAAAAGGGCAGCTACTTGACTAAATATTGTATTTTCGCCTTACGCGACTTGTTATATTTAGTCAAGTTTTGACTAAATATTTTAACATCGAGGGGGAATCGAAACGAGGGTCGTGGTGTATGTGCGTGTGTCTGTGTGTGTGTCTGTGTGTGTGTCTGTGTGTGTGTGTAGAGCGATTCAGACTAAACTACTGGACCGATCTTTATGAAATTTGACATGAGAGTTCCTGGGTATGAAATCCCCGAACGTTTTTTTCATTTTTTTGATAAATGTCTTTGATGACGTCATATCCGGCTTTTCGTGAAAGTTGAGGCGGCACTGTCACGCCCTCATTTTTCAACCAAATTGGTTGAAATTTTGGTCAAGTACTCTTCGACGAAGCCCGGGGTTCGGTATTGCATTTCAGCTTGGTGGCTTAAAAATTAATTAATGACTTTGGTCATTAAAAATCTGAAAATTGTAAAAAAAAATAAAAATTAATAAAACGATCCAAATTTACGTTTATCTTATTCTCCATCATTTGCTGATTCCAAAAACATATACATATGTTATATTCGGATTAAAAACAAGCTCTGAAAATTAAATATATAAAAATTATTATCAAAATTTTTTTTTCGAAATCAATTTAAAAACACTTTCATCTTATTCCTTGTCGGTTCCTGATTCCAAAAATATATAGATATGATATGTTTGGATTAAAAACACGCTCAGAAAGTTAAAACGAAGAGAGGTACAGAAAAGCGTGCTATCCTTCTCAGCGCAACGAATACCCCGCTCTTCTTGTCAATTCCACGTGCACTGCCTTTGCCACGGGCGGTGGAGTGACGATGCTACGAGTATACGGTCTTGCTGCGTTGCGTTGCGTTCAGTTTCATTCTGTGAGTTCGACAGCTACTTGACTAAATATTGTATTTTCGCCTTACGCGACTTGTTACATTTAGTCAAGTTTTGACTAAATGTTTTAACGTAGAGGGGGGAATCGAGACGAGGGTCGTGGTGTGTGTGTGTCTGTCCCTGTGTGTGTGTAGAGCGATTCAGACTAAACTACTGGACCGATCTTTATGAAATTTGACATGAGAGTTCCTGGGTATGATATCCCCATACGTTTTTTTTATTTTTTTGATAAATGTCTTTGATGACGTCATATCCGGCTTTTCGTGAAAGTTGAGGCGGCACTGTCACGCCCTCATTTTTCAACCAAATTGGTTGAAATTTTGGTCAAGTAATCTTCGACGAAGCCCGGACTTCGGTATTGCATTTCAGCTTGGTGGCTTAAAAATTAATTAATGACTTTGGTCATTAAATATCTGAAAATTGTAAAAAAAATATTTTTTTTTAAAAACGATCCAAATTTACATTCATCTTATTCTCCATCATTTGCTGATTCCAAAAACATATAAATATGTTATATTTGGATTAAAAACACGCTCTGAAAATTAAATATATAAAAATCAATATGAAAATTAAATTTTCGAAATCAATTTAAAAACACTTTCATCTTATTCCTTGTCGGTTCCTGATTCCAAAAACATATAGATATGATATGTTTGGATTAAAAACACGCTCAGAAAGTTAAAACAAAGAGAGGTACAGAAAAGCGTGCTATCCTTCTGAGCGCAACTGCTACCCCGCTCTTCTTGTCAATTTCACTGTCTTTGCCGTGAGCGGGTGACTGACGATGCTACGAGTATGCGGTCTTGCTGCGTTGCATTGCGTTCAGTTTCATTCTGTGAGTTCGACAGCTACTTGACTAAATGTTGTATTTTCGCCTTACGCGACTTGTTCTTTATTGTGTTATGATTCATTTGAGAAGTAGGCAACAGCAATAGAAAACAAGTCGCGTGAAGCGATTATATAAAAACATTTAGTCAATATGATAGGTTGAAACTTAAAGATCAACCAGCCATCACCGAGACTATAAAGACCTATAAAGGTAGTAAGTCTGGGCTAGCAGAAAAACCGAGACGTACGCCCGGCTCCGCAAATCAATCGAACGTAGTACCTTTTTACATTTAGTCAAGTTTTGACTAAATGTTTTAACATAGAGGGGGAATCGAGACGAGGGTCGTTATGTGTGTGTGTGTGTGTGTGTCTGTCTGTCTGTGCGTGTGTGTGTGTAGAGCGATTCAGACTAAACTACTGGACCGATCTTTATGAAATTTTACATGAGAGTTCCTGGGTATGAAATCCCCAGACATTTTTTCCTTTTTTTCGATAAATGTCTTTTATGACGTCATATCCGGCTTTTTGTAAAAGTTGAAGCGGCACTGTCACACCTTCATTTTTCAATCAAATTGATTGAAATTTTGGCTAAGCAATCTTCGACGAAGGCCGGACTTCGGTATTGCATTTCAGCATGGAGGCTTACAAATTAATTAATGACTTTGGTCATCAAAAATCTGAAAATTGTAATTAAATTTTTTTTTATAAAACGATCCAAAATTACTTTTATTTTATTCTTCATCATGTTCTGATTCCAAAAACATATAAATATGTTATATTTGGATTATAAACAAGCTCTGAAAATTAAAAATATAAAAATTATGATTAAAATTAAATTTCCGAAATCGTTTTAAAAACAATTTCATCTTATTCCTTGTTGGTTCATGATTCCAAAAACATATAGATATGATATGTTTGGATTAAAAACACGCTCAGAAAGTTAAAACGAAGAGAGGTACAGTATAGCGTGCTATGCAGCACAGCGCAACCGCTACCGCGCCAAACAGGCTCGTCACTTTCACTGCCTTTTGCACTTGCGGCGGACTACGGTCATTGTGAAAAAAATGCAGTGCGTTCAGTTTCATTCTGTGAGTTCCACAGCTTGACTAAATGTAGTAATTTCGCCTTACGCGACTTGTTTTTTTTTATTGTGAGCACATTTTTAGAGTGAACATATATATTTTTGGATACAGGAAATGATACAGAACAAGATGAAATCACTTTTAGATTGATCACTACAATTTTATTTGTAATCATAATTTTGCCTAATTTAGTATTTACTTATTTTCATTAATTGAAAGTACATTTTCTGAGTGAACATGGCATATCTATATATGTTTGGATTCAGCACGGGGGATAACCGGTCAAAGGCCGAACAGAAGCCGAAGGCCGCTCATGACACGTGTGAAGGCAAGTTTTGTCTGTTTTCTAGGTATTGTTTGATTTATGTGGGGATTTAAGGTAAGCTACTGATTCAGCGATGACTAACTTTGTTTCTCGATGCATAAAAAGTCAGGGAGCGATTGATATTTGCCCGTAAATAGCCTTCAAAGCTGAAAATGTCCGCGATCGAGCACCGGAAATGGCTGTTCGATGGGTTTTGCAAGTAGAAATGTGCTTTATTTCACCAAATCAGCTCGTATTTGGTGTGGATATGGGATTCTAGAGGACGAAGGAGTCATAAGAGGTGCAAAGAAGTGCTATTTGGGAGTAGAATAAATCTTCCGAGACAGTAGACAAGAGAAGGTCATATTTGAGAGATGCACGTAGGTCGATTGTCTTTCCGACAAGCGAATGATACAGCAGATTAACCATTCGTTTTGACCAGAAACCTAGTCTCTAGTTTTTATGAATGAGTTTTTTAATTAAAACAATCACGAGAACTCTCTCGCTTAGCCTAATGGCTGTTCGATGGGTTTCGCAAGTAGAAATGTGCTTTATTTCACCAAATCGTATTTGACATCGGTTTGGTATATATATATATATATATATATATATATTTTCTAATCCTACCGCGAACTGGATAGCAGACGCGGCACGACTGTTGCACCACACTTTGAAGTAATCCCACACTCTGAAGTAAATTACTTCAAAGTGTGGGGATGTGCCCCACACTTTGAAGTAAACCCATTTTTTACTTCAAAGTGTGGGGGGATCTTCCCACACTTTGAAGTAAACTCAGTTTTTACTTCAAAGTGTGGGGGGATCTTCCCACACTTTGAAGTAACTTACTTCAAAGCGTGGGACTTTTGCATCGCCTGTTTCAGCCTGATGATTTTGTCAAAAAAAATGGCAAAGTCTTTTGGATGAGTGAACAGAAAAAGTGAGCGAGCCAAGAAACATAATGATGTCTGTTATCAGGCTTTAAGCAATGTCCCATTGTTGAGTGTGACGAAAACTCGTGGTGACGATTTTAAAACATGTTGGGTCACGCATGGTCCAATCTTACATGGTCCAATCTTACATGGTCCAACCTTACATGGTCCGACCTTACATGGTCCAATCTTACATGGTCCAATCTTACATTGTCCAATCTTACATGGTCCAACCTTACATGGTCCAACCTTACATGGTCCAATCTTACATGGTCCAATCTTGCATGGTCCAACCTTGCATGGTCCAACCTTACATGGTCCAACCTTACATGGTCCAATCTTACATGGTCCAATATAACATGGTCCAACCTTACATGGTCCAACCTTACATGGTCCAACCTTACATGGTCCAACCTTACATGGTCCAACCTTACATGGTCCAATCTTACATGGTCCAACCTTACATGGTCCAATCTTACATGGTCCAATATTACATGGTCCAACCTTACATGGTCCAACCTTACATGGTCCAACCTTAAATGGTCCAACCTTACATGATCCAATCTTACATGGTCCAATCTTACATGGTCCAATCTTACATGGTCCAATCTTACATGGTCCAATCTTACATGGTCCAATAATATATATATGGACCATGTAAGATTGGACCATGGAAGGTTGGACCATGTAAGGTTGCACCATGTAAGGTTGGACCATGTAAGGTTGGACCATGTAAGGTTGGACCATGTAAGATTGGACCATGCGTGACCCAACATGTTTTAAAATCGTCACCACGAGTTTTCGTCACACTCAACAATGGGACATTGCTTAAAGCCTGATAACAAACATCACTATGTTTCTTGGCTCGCTCACTTTTTCTGTTCACTCATCCAAAAGACTTTGCCATTTTTTTTGACAAAATCATCAGGCTCAAACAGGCGATGCAAAAGTCCCACGCTTTGAAGTAAGTTACTTCAAAGTGTGGGAAGATCCCCCCACAATTTGAAGTAAAACCTGAGTTTACTTCAAAGTGTGGGAAGATCCCCCCCCCCCACTTTGAAGTAAAAAATGGGTTTACTTCAAAGTGTGGGGCACATCCCCACATTTTGAAGTAATTTATTTCAAAGTGTGGGATTACTTCAAAGTGTGGTGCAACAGTCGTGCCGCGTCTGCTATCCAGTTCGCGGTAGGATTAGAAAATATATACCAAACCGATGTCAAATACGAGCTGATTTGGTGAAATAAAGCACATTTCTACTTGCGAAACCCATCGAACAGCCATTAGGCTAAGCGAGAGAGTTCTCGTGATTGTTTTAATTAAAAAACTCATTCGTAAAAACTAGAGACTAGGTTTCTGGTCAAAACGAATGGTTAATCTGCTGCTGTATCATTCGCTTGTCGGAAAGACAATCGGCCTACGCGCATCTCTCAAATATGACCTTCTCTTGTCTACTGTCTCGGAAGATTTATTCTACTCCCAAATAGCACTTCTTTGCACCTCTTATGACTCCTTCGTCCTCTAGAATCCCGTACCCACACCAAATACGAGCTGATTTGGTGAAATAAAGCACATTTCTACTTGCAAAACCCATCGAACAGCCATTTCCGGTGCTCGATCGCGGACATTTTCAGCTTTGAAGGCTATTTACGGGCAAATATCAATCGCTCCCTGACTTTTTATGCATCGAGAAACAAATTTAGTCATCGCTGAATCAGTAGCTTACCTTAAATCCCCACATAAATCAAACAATACCTAGAAAACAGACAAAACTTGCCTTCACACGTGTCATGAGCGGCCTTCGGCTTCTGTTCGGCCTTTGACCGGTTATCCCCCGTGTTCAGGAGATAATAAAAAAATAAGATGAAATAATTTTTGGGTTGATTACTTTAATTTATACTTGACCAAACTCATTAACCAATTTTTAAGCTTCCAAGCTGAAATGCAATCCCATAGTCTGGACTGAGTGGAAGATTGGTTGACCAAAAATTTGATCAATAAATGAGGGCGTGACAGTGCCGCATCAACTTTCACCAAAAGCCGGATATGACGTCATCAAAGACATTTATCAAAACAGGCGAAAATATATTATTTAGTCAAGCTCAGTCGAACTCACAGAATGAAACTGAACGCATTGCATTTTTTCTGCAAGACCGTACACTTGTAGCATCGACTGTCCACCGCTCGTCGCAAAGGCAGTGAAATTAACAATCCAGAAAAGCGCGGTAGCGGTTGCGCTGAGGAGAATAGCACGCTTTTCTATATCTCTATTCTTTTCAGTTAACTCTCTGAACGTGTTTTTAATCCAAACATATCATATCTATATGTTTTGGGAATCAGGAACGGACAAGGAATAAGATGAAATTGTTTTTAAATCGATTTCGGAAATTTAATTTTAATCATAATTTTTATATTTTTGATTTTCAGAGCTTGTTTTTAATCCGAATATAACATATTTATATGTTTTTGGAATCAGAAAATGATGAAGAACAAGATAAATGTAATTTTGGATCGTTTTATAAAAAAAATAACTTTAATTACAATTTTCAGATTTTTAATGACCAAAGTCATTAATTAATTTTTAAGCCTCCAAGCTGAAATGCAATGCTGAAACCAAAGTCCGGCCTTCGTCGAAGATTGCTTAGCCAAAATTTCAATCAATTTGATTGAAAATTGAGGGTGCGACAGTGCCGCCTCAACTTTTACAAAAAGCCGGATATGACGTCATAAAAGACATTTATCGAAAAAAAAGTCTGGGGATATCATACCCAGGAACTCTCATGTAAAATTTCATAAAGATCGGTCCAGTAGTTTAGTCTGAATCGCTCTACACACACACACGCACAGACACACACACAGACACACACACACACACACATACACCACGACCCTCGTCTCGATTCCCCCTCTATGTTAAAACATTTAGTCAAAACTTGACTAAATGTAAAAAGGAAAACATTGTGTGGGGGATAATATACCCAGGAACTATCATGTGAAGTTTCATGAAGATTGGTCCAGTACTTTCCTCTGAATTGCTCTACACACGCACACACACACACGCACACACACATATATATGTGTATGAACTGTTAGGTGAGACATCAAATAAACTTTCGGATGTAAAACATGTAAAATATCATTCAGTTTAAGTCACTGTTTCGACGGTTGAAAGTGAATCATGCCGTCAAAAACCGCCTTAATTTTTTGTGCTCAGTGTACATCCACCGCCACCCTCGTCTCGATTCCCAGTCGGTCTATGTTAAAACATTTAGTCAAAACTTGACTAAATGTAACAAAGAGAAACAACAGAGCAACGTGGTAGAAAATATTCAAGAAAATGTGTGGTGAAAAAAGTACTTACTTACCATTTCAGACACACTTTCAAACCATTATACATTTATATTGGTATTGTGTTTTGTTTCCGTTCCAACTTTCTAAAGGACACAGATAACTGTTCCAAATTTTTAGCGATTCGCTCAAACAGCGCGAGTTGAAAAACTAACGGAGAGAAAATGTATTAGTTTTTCTCATTATGCTACTTGTCAAGGTAATGCATTAACTTAAATATCATGATATGTGTAGAGTAAGTATTGACGTGATACTTTTGCGAACGCGCACCAGTTTTAAAGGTGCAACTGCAAGGCGTTTCGTTTACTTCTTCCAAACGACGGCGAACGCAAGAAGAAGACTTCTTCCAAACCATGCACATGGCATGTTAAACCACAGGCGGAAGCCGGAAGGTATCGTTCACTGGACCACTACTTTCATGAACTTGAACTTGAACTTGAACTTGCGATGTTTAAGGCCTTAGGCCTGTTCATCGATCCTGTCGAATGGTACTCCAATAACACTTTTTTGGTGGCATGCGCGGGCGGTTATTGGTAGCACGTTGGCGAGAATTTCTCTGGTCTGTCTGCCCAGAAATTGTCCAGCCTTCCTTTGAAACTGTTCACTGATGCCGTGATGGTACTGTCACAACTGTTTCTGGCAGACTGTTCCAGTGAGGAATCACCCTTTCTGCGAAGAAGCAGCTCCGAACGTTCAGCCTACAAAATGGTTTATACATGATTATACATGAAATGATTTTTGTTTCATAGAAAGACCACGAAAGTAGTGGTCCAGTGAACGATACCTTCCGCCTGTGATGTCACCACAATGGTTCACATGACTAGAAATATCATACAAACAATAGTAAATAAAGAAAACCAAGAGAGGAAACTGGCAACGAAGCATCTAAGGCATTCCTACTGATTTAGGTCAATCAGTGGACGTACTGTTCTGAATCTCTCTCTCTCTCTCTCTCTCTCTCTCTCTCTCTCTCTCTCTCTCTCTCTCTCTCTCTCTCTCTCTCTCCACACAACCCTCCTAAAATAAAATGTGATTTGATCTCTCTCTCTCTCTCTCTCTCTCTCTCTCTCTCTCTCTCTCTCTCTCTCTCTCTCTCTCTCTCTCTCTCTCTCACACACACACTCATGGTTAAAAGTATAATTAAGGAACAACGGACAAATCCATTATTACAATAGGTGACTTGCGAGATCTGCCTCAATCTGCGGGCATGTTTTGAGAGCTCTGTGAGAGGTTGCGTCTCGCTCTCGGTGCAGACACTTCGCCTTGAAAATGGTGAATTTGCACTGCGCAGCAGTGGGCTGCAGCAATGATACTTTGTTAGAAGCATTGATACTTTGATAGCCGCAAGAATAATCCTAAAGTTCGTTCAAAGTACCCAAGCAAGGTACTTAACCTTTGCCGGATGCCGCTTTTGACTACACACGCCCGACGATGCGGGTTTGTCTGAACCCATACATATTTGAAAGAGGGTTTTTACCGTTTATTTCTCTAACGACGGGGTGGGTTCAGGGAAACCCACAGCGCTACTTCAGTGGGTGCATCGAGTTTCTCCCTTCACCGACTTCTTGCAGGGGAGGGAGAGGGGGAGGGAGAGACTGAGAGAGACTGAGAGACTAAGAAAGAGAGAGAGAGAGAGACTAAGAAAGAGAGAGAGAGAGAGACTAAGAAAGAGAGAGAGAGAGAGACTAAGAAAGAGAGAGAGAGACTAAGAAAGAGAGAGAGACTAAGAGAGAGAGAGAGACTTTTCTTTCTTTATTTGGTGTTTAACGTCGTTTTCAACCATTCAAGGTTATATCGCGACGGGGAAAGGGGGGAGATGGGATAGGGAAAAGGGGGGAGATGGGATAGAGCCACTTGTTAATTGTTTCTTGTTCACAAAAGCACCAATCAAAAAATTGCTCCAGGGGCTTGCAACGTAGTACAATGACCTTACTGGGAGAATGCAAGTTTCCAGTACAAAGGACTCAACATTTCTTACATAGTGCTTGACTAAAATCTTTACAAACATTTACTATATTCTATACAAGAAACATTTAACAAGGGTAAAAGGAGAAACAGAACCGTTAGTCGCCTCTTACGACATGCTGGGGAGCATCAGGTAAATTCTTTCTCGTCCCAACCAATATGGGACTCCCCCTAACCCGCGGAGGGGGGGGGGGGGGGGGGGGGGGGGGGGGGTGAGAGAGACTAAGAAAGAGAGAGAGAGAGAGACTAAGAAAGAGAGAGAGAGACTAAGAAAGAGAGAGAGAGACTAAGAAAGAGAGAGAGAGACTAAGAAAGAGAGAGAGAGACTAAGAAAGAGAGAGAGACTAAGAAAGAGAGAGAGAGAGACTAAGAAAGAGAGAGAGAGACTAAGAAAGAGACTAAGAAAGAGAGACTAAGAAAGAGAGAGAGAGAGACTAAGAAAGAGAGAGAGAGAGACTAAGAAAGAGAGACAGAGAGAGAGACTAAGAGAGAGAGACAGAGAGAGAGAGACAGAGAGAGAGAGAGACAGACAGTCAGATAGACAGACAGATAGACAGATAAACAGACAGACAGAGCAACTGACAACAGACATACAGACAGAGAGATACGGACAGAGAGACAGACAGTCTCTTGGAGACAAACAGGCAGACAGACACTGTTCCGCCGCTTTGGTAATTATGGGTGTAGCAGAACCCGCGCCGTCGGCAGAGGGATAGTTACAATCACTACTACTCTTTAAAAGTATGGGTTTGCGTGAACCCGCGCAATCGGTAGTGTTTATGTTAACATAATCAATTAATTTTAATGTTTTGTCATGTACACACTAAAAATTTGCAGACAGAGAGCAAATTAGGTGTGTGAGAGATACTTAAAATTTCAAAACGATACCTTTAATGGTTCCAGAGTTACAATGATTTTAGTGTGTCTCTGGGTACAGGTGAACCCAGGAAGCACGGCAAAGGTTAAAGGAAAGGCGATCGATTTTTGTTTGTTAACGTAAGCCACAGAACACCAGCGCTTGTGAAGCGATGGCTGAATTCTCTTTGACGTCAAAATTGTTGTATTTGCGTATTTAGGGTGCGGGATAGAGGATAGAGTGAAGATCAACAAAGGCACGTCTTGAGCAGAACCGTTTGTTATGAACCGACCGGATGTGACGTTCGTTGTTACAATCAGTTGTCATGGGAGAGTTGTCTCCCTTGCATCGTCTGGCATGCATGTACAATGACAATACCACAACTCCCTTTTTTGAGAGGGATGTTTGTTTCACAATAAAACAATGTTAAAAGATGTTTGTCCTGGTTCTCCCCCTCCTTTCTTTTTTTGAGTTGGAGTCTGTCATTTTTGAGTCACTTGAGAAAAAGTGACTCTATGTAATCGGTCAGTGTTAGTCTGTCCGGCCGGCCGTCCGGGCCGGCCGTCCGTAGACACCACCTTAACGTTGGACTTTTCTCGGAAACTATCAAAGCGATCGGGCTCATATTTTGTTTAGTCGTGACCTCCAATGACCTCTACACTTTAACGATGGTTTCGTTGACCTTTGACCTTTTTCAAGGTCACAGGTCAGCGTCAAAGGAAAAATTAGACATTTTATATCTTTGACAAAGTTCATCGGATGTGATTGAAACTTTGTAGGATTATTCTTTACATCAAAGTATTTACATCTGTAGCCTTTTACGAACGTTATCAGAAAAACAAGGGAGATAACTAGCCTTTTCTGTTCGGCAACACACAACTTAACGTTGGGCTTTTCTCGGAAACTATAAAAGTGACCGGGCTCAAATTTTATGTGAACGTGACTCATTGTGTTGTGAATAGCAATTTCTTCCTGTCCATCTGATGCCTCATATAATATTCAGAACTGCGAAAGTGACTCGATCGAGCGTTTGCTCTTCTTGTTATAGTTACTTTCCTGTCACATTTTGCCTTAAAGTTTAAGGTCTTGGTTATAATGGCAATTGTTTAGCCTTTATTAAAGGACTTTCTTATGAATTTGCCTGTAATAAAGGACTTTATTTTATTTATTTTTAAATTTGCCTGTGGTAAAGGACTTTGCTCAGTTTTGTTTTCAATATCTATATAACGGAATTGGTTATGAAACAAGCATCACAATCATTGATGCATCTATTGAATAACAAATGATTAATGTATGAAGCATGCACTAATTAAAGCTAACAATAAAAATAATAATAAATAATAGCATCATATGCATTTTGTTGACTAGAATTTCTGGTAGAAACGTAAAAGACATGCGACAGACTGCCTGGTAATGTCCTTTTTGTGGCATTTAGTGCAGGTCGTGCTTCTTGCAGGGCATCTGGCCTGACTGTGTGGCTCCTTGCCACAGTATCCGCATTTGTTATTGTTGCCCATGTTGGGGTTCTTGCGTTGATGTTGTTGACTTCGTTCACCGTATGGGTGTTTCTGATGACCGTGTCGCTTAACCTTTTTGACAGCTGTAGTGTTTTCCCCCGGTCTAATCAGGGGCTGGCTCTCCTTGCGGGCCTCAGCTTGCCTGCTGAGTCGTATGGCTTCGACAAGGGTCAGTTTTGCTTGCGACTGTAGGTCGTTAGAAAGCGAGTCATCCAAAACCCCAACCACTATTCTGTCAATGTTCATAGTCAATTATATATCGTCGGCAGTTTCGCCCATCGTGTATAAGAACACACTGACCTGTTTTTGGTTTTGCTGCGGGCCCCGAACCATTTCGGTTGCGTTGAAATCGTTGTAGGGACTGGGTGGCCGAGTGGTAACGCACTTGCGCTCGGAATCGAGAGGTTGCGTGTTCGACCCTGGGTCAGGCCGCTATTTTCTCCCCCCTTTCCTAACCTAGGTGGTGGGTTCAAGTGCAAGTCTTTCGGATGAGACGAAAAACCGAGGTCCCTTCGTGTACACTACATTGGGGCGTGCACGTTAAAGATCCCACGATTGACAAAAAGGTCTTTCCTGGCAAAATTGTATAGGCATAGATAAAAATGTCCACCAAAATACCCGTGTGACTTGGAATAATAGGCCGTGAAAAGTAGGATATGCGCCGAAATGGCTGCGATCTGCTGGCCGATGTGAATGCGTGATGTATTGTGTAAAAAAATTCCATCTCACACGGCATAAATAAATCCCTGCGCCTTGAATAAAAATTGAAAAAAAAAATCCCTGCGCTTAGAACTGTACCCACGGAATACGCGCGATATAAGCCTCATATATAATATTGATATTGATATTGTCTCCATTTCGGCCAACTTGCCGGTGTCCCGTCAAAGGGCTTCGGGGGAGGTAAACTTACTAGGCGATGTACTGTTCCCTCTGCTTCATTTCCTGCTGCTTGTGCTTCTTCCATCTCCTACTTATCGAAAACCGCTGCCACCATGTAGTATTTGCGTGTTTAGGGTGCGGGATAGAGGATAGAGTGAAGATCAACAAAGGCGCGTCTTGAGCAGAACCGTTTGTTATTAACCGACTGGAAGTGACGTTCGTTGTTACAGTCGGTTGTCATGGGAGAGTTGTCTCCCTTGCATCGTCTGGCATGCATGTACAATGACAATACCACAGAAATTACGTGCGATCCCGGTACTCCGTTGTCTGTTCAATAACTAACTGTTTTAGCTGCAGTTTGTTTTATTGTGAATATCTTATTTTTCTTTCTTTGACTTTGAGGTAATTTTGCAACTTTGGTCATTGCATCGCATGACAATTCTGCTGTTCAGTAGCCATTGTTGTGATTGTAGCGAATGGAAGGAACGATAACTCTTGAGAGCAAAAAGTATGCCCGCAGGGAAGTGAACATTCCTTATCTCTCGCACCGAGATCAAGCTATGAGCATGTCGTAAGAGGCGACTAACGGATTTTGTTTCTCCTCTTTCCCTTGTTAAGTGTTTCTTGTATAGAATATAGTCAATTTTTGTACAGATTTTAGTCAAGCAGTATGTAAGAAATGTTAAGTCCTTTGTACTGGAAACTTGCATTCTCCCAGTAAGGTAATATATTGTACTATGTTGCAAGCCCCTGGAGCAAATTTTTGATTAGTGCTTTTGTGAACAAGAAACAATTGACAAGTGGCTCTATCCCATCTTTCCCCGTCGCGATATAACCCTTCGTGGTTGAAAACGACGTTAAACACCAAATAAAGAAAGAAAGAAAGATCGAGCTATGCAAGCGGGGTATTGTGCAAGTTGGCTATTTACCTTCTTTGGGAGAGGAAAGTTAGATGGACTAGCTAGATCAAAGCAGAATTAATTACCTTTCAAAATGTAATTACCACTCTTTCTCAGTCTCTGCATGGTTATTTTTAAACAAGTGCAGAACTTTTTTTTTATTAATGCCTCAGTACAATTACAAGAGACACATACCCGTACTTATTGGCAATATTACCCAATCTAACCTATGTGTGGTTCAGCGTCCCACTGAGTAAATCTCGGTTCTATGCGTTGCTCTTCTTCAGACATGGGACTGGTCCGAATTTTATCGGAATTCCGATATTTTCCTTAGCTCACAGACCATTCTTGAGATCGATGCAAATTCGTTGAGAAAAAAAAGGGGGGGGGGGGTGGTGGTATGAACCGTTCAGCTGAAGCTGTCTGCGTCTGAAGTCAGTGCATTCCGCCATTCGCACCCCAGCACTCACGTGAACCCATAGCAGTATCATGGGTCGCGTTTGATTTGCTGTCGATCTCCGACGATTATCGCCTAGGCTTAATTATTCACCGATGGCGGTTTGCGGGTTGTTTTGGTTGGCTGCCGATCTCCAAACGCCGAAGGTGAAAAAGGTAGCATCATGGCGTCTGAATTCCGTATTGTTTTGTCGGCTGTGGAAGCTCTTACGATCGACGACCAAAGTGTGAAAAACAAGTGGAAAGCCAACTGGCTGTCAGAAGAAATGACTGTCATAATCAACAAGAAAGAAAGGCGCTAGCTCATTGGCGACAGTATCGCCAAGATATCCATTCCCGGTCAGGCCGTGTGCACGTGGTGCGACAACGGCCACTGCGTGGTGAAATACGGACTTGGTGGAAAAAATGTGTTGGTTCTGAAAGTTTTCAAGTAAGTTTTGTGTGTGTGTGATTGTTATAAATTACACTTTTGTTTAAAATGCTAAAGCATATTATTCTTGTGGTTTTTATAGCTTTTTAAAAAGGCATGATCTAATTTTTTGCTATCATGAGAGGCCCCAAAAAGGCCTTTATAATTCTAACATTCATTTTCCGTCAGGGGGGCTTTGCCCCCCTGAACCCCCTACCGGGGCGTTGCCCCTGGACCCCGGCTTACTTTCCTACTTTTGGAACATTTGCTGGTCTCATGTCTGCTTCTTTCACTTTCAGAATGAGAATGTGATGTAACTTCCATGGAGTTAATTCAGGACTTTGCCAACTTATTCTATGATTTGTACAAGTTTGTATTGTAATGTTAATGTTAGTAAGTAATTTAGTATTAATGAAGACAAATTGAATCTCGATCATTCTGAAGTTTCGGCACAAGAAATTAACTATGATAACATTCAAGATCTTTCACTAGGTGACAAACGGGAATATCGAGATGTCAACTTGTCCATCAAGCTTTGATTCGGAGGATGAACTTGAGAATCCCCTCAACCAGTTCTCTCGTTCTCTTGTGCGGGGGAAATATGCCTGCAAACTGCAGGACATGCTGTATCAGCAGACTTTACAGAACTCTTCCTTCTGTGATGTAACACTACACATAGATAATTCCGTGAGTATTTTCTGATGAACGTTTTGGCCCTGAAGTATACACATGTCAATACATACTACCAAATGTTATGCTTTCAGTTACTTACAAGTAAATTAAATTCTGAATTGCATTTGTTAATTCAAGTGCGAATTTGATCACTCAAAGTTCAAATCAAATGGATCGGTGACATTACAGTGATTACTGTTTGTAAAGAAGGAACTAGAAGTAAGTGTTTCTAAAATGTAATAGTAATATATTATAACATTATATGTATGTTTTGCCCTAAATAGCATTAATAAGTCAACCTTAGACTATTTTAATTTGTATTCAATTCATTCAAATGATTCATTGATGTTCGACGGGCGCTGTGGCGTGGTGGTAAGACGTCGGCCTCTTAATCGGAAGGTCGAGGGTTCGAATCCCGGCTGCGGCCGCCTGGTGGGTTAAGTGTGGAGATTTTTCCGATCTCCCAGGTCAACTTATGTGCAGACCTGCTAGTGGCTTATCCCCCTTCGTGTGTACACGCAAGCACAAGACCAAGTGCGCACGGAAAAGATCCTGTAATCCATGTCAGAGTTCGGTGGGTTATAGAAACACGAAAATATCCAGCATGCTTCCTCCGAAAACGGCGTATGGCTGCCTAAATGGCGGGGTAAAAACGGTCATACACGTAAAATTCCACTCGTGCAAAAACACGAGTGTACGTGGGAGTCTAAGCCCATGAGCGAAGAAGAAGAAGAAGAAGATTCATTGATGTTCACATGGCATTTGTTTAACTTTGGATTTTGCTAAAGGGAAATTCATAATATATTTGCAGGTCATGAAGGCACACTGGGCAGTGCTGGTTATGTGCCCTTACTTTCAATCTCTCTATGACAGTGGTATGAAAGAATCTATGTCAGGTAAGTTATCTTGATTCTTCCCTGGCAATATTCTGAATTAGCCGTGTGTGAAGTTCTTTCATGATACACTGAATAAATCCCAATATGATCACTCTTCTTTCACTTTGTAATTTAATCACTCCAGTTGGCTAATTCTTGAGTGTTGCTTTTCTTAGTTTTGCTACTCAAATTAAAATACATGTAACAGCATTGGCAGTACTGGAAATAAACTCCTACTTACAAAAACTTGAAATAAAACCATCTACCTTTGGTAGATATTTGTTTGGCAGTTTTCACTGTAAAAGTTTTTAAATCACTACATTCTTTTACTTGCTCCATCTGCTTACATGATGAATTATTTGCCTGACTGCTGATAGCAACATTTTTAACAGGTGACCTGAACCTAAATTTTGGTGCCCCTTACGCCATGAAAGACGCCATCAAATTCCTTTACACGGGAGAGGTGCACGTAACAATGGAACGTTCTCGAGACTTGCTGGAAGTTGCCGACTACCTACAGATCTCTGAGATGACTGAGATCTGTGTCAAATATCTTCGTGGGATCACTTTGAATCTGGAAAACTGTGTACAGGTGAAAGAGTGAGATGCAAAGTACTGCTTGATGAGCAGATTAAGAAACATTTGTGCCTGAAAGGGCAATTATTGCTGTCAACGTGTGGTGTCTCAGTTTTGAGATATTTCAACAGTTTACACTTGCTCTATGTGATAGCACTGATACTGATATGGGCTGTGCAACATGGAAAGGGCTGCAACTTTCTGACAGCATGCAAGGACAGAGTAGAGAGGCTCGCTTGTTTATGTCATAGCATCGATCCTCTCCAACGATGCTTTTGTATTTGACTGGCTTGTTTCTGACATTCCCGCAGATAGCACCTGCTTAGATATAGTTTAGTACTGTGTTATGAACATGTTTGCAAGTTTTTTGCATGTCTTTATAAGAACAAAAACAAAACGAAACAAGGCACCAGAAAAGAAACACGCTTGACCACCCAGTCCTCTTTTTGACTCACCTGAGTAATGAGTGAGTCTTCGTACTGAGCACCGTTCAGAATGTATGGAATTCCTGATTTAAAATGATTTTAATTATATCAGGACAGATTTCTTGCATTTCTGAAACAACCATGAACTGAAGAAGGGAAAATGTTAGAAATTATTTTGTGATACTGATACTGAAGCCAGTATTTCCTGATTTTGATTATTCTTAATGTTTGTCTCTTTGCAGATCTTACTTCTCTCCAGCCAGCATAACCTTGAGACGTATGATAGCGCCTTGACGTATGTTAGTGCTCACCTACCTGAACTGATGAGTGGCACCGGTTTGCTGGACTTTGACAAAAGCTCACTTTTGTCTTTGTTGTCAGACAACACCCTGTCCTACGTCAAACGGGAAGACTTCTTCTGCTTCATTGTCAGGTTTGGCACAGTTACATCTTTTACCATAATAAGTGTGGTGGAAAGTTCTAAAGGGCTTGTAACATTTGTTTGGGGCTATCACATTTTGGATAGTCAGAAAGATGGATGAAGGTTTGTTGTTTGGTTGGTTTGATTGCACAACAGTCAGAATGTATGGCCTTAGTGTTGATTGGTAGAATCTTTTTCGAAAGTTGACTTGGCTAAGTACTATAATAAAGTTGACTGTTGACCGATAAAAAAAAATCCTTTTTGACTCACATGCGAAGCAAAAGTGAGTCTATGTACTCACCCGAGTCGTCCGTCCGTCCGGACGGACGTCCGGTTTTTTTACTTGTATTGTTGATTGGGTGGGTTCATCGCTGCCCATGTGGCAGGGTAAAAAAACAACAACAACGGTGTAGCAAGCAAAACTTTTACCACAACATAACCCTGAGAGTGAATGCAGAAAAAGAGGAATTAGTGTTGACCTACAGTATTAGGTTTTTGCCAGTTTTCAGATTGCAAGGGATGTTTTGATGTGTTGGCAGATGGACAGAGCACAATGAAGTGCATAGAAAACAAGCATTTGAGGAACTGTTTTGTGCGCTGGATCTTCACTCAGTTCCAACTACTGTCTTTGAAGAGAAAATAGAGCAGCATCCCCTGGTGAAAGGATCAGAGAAATGTCAGGTATGTGAATTTTAAGTAGCCACTAAATACCCATATCCGTATGTTTACACTTGATGGTAGCCTAGTGTTTACACGAACACTAGCTTACATGCACATGCTCAGACTCGTACATGTACAGTTCATACCCAAGCAAAAACAAGCGCATGCATACACACACATAAACATGCACAGTAAGAGCAATGACAGATCAACGCACATCACAGTTTAAGCAATGCTTCGTGAGTTTGTGGGATAACACTCTTGGCATGTCCAGCTATTATACAAGAAATACTTTTTCACTTGTACTGTTTCTTGGCCTCATATGACACAAGTTTGACTTCATCACTTTGCTACCGGACAAGTTCTTAGTACAAATTGATTACCCATTCTCCGCCTCTGCTCCCTTTTTAAAGTCGGGGGGGGGGGGGGGGGGGGGGGGAGCCCTTTTTCTTTTGGAATGTTTGTCCTGATTAGATTTAAATGATACTTTTGACTGGTCGACCATCTGATAGTTTTCACATATATTAATATAGGTCATGTGACTATCAATTTACCTACCAAGCACGACATTTGGACCTATTGAGGTCTAACGAATGACGTCTCACAACGTGTGTGGTCGTCCTTGGCGGTCAAGAAAGCCGCCGCGATCATTGCGCAGACGACACTTCTAGACCGCCAATATTTTTTGTGCGCATCACGTGCTCCACATAAATCGGCCGGAAACAAACAATTGGGAAACCTTGGATACATATTTTTGATGCAGGTCCAACTTACCTTTTGTCTTCTGAGGCTGGGAACAAAACTGCTATCTGAAGTGTCCCCGAGTTTTTTGTCTTTTTTCTCTTTTCAGGTTTGAATTGTAAACTGTGCATCTGGTTTGTCTTCAATCTTTCGTAAAAATGCCTTTCTCTGTTGTTATTTCCACAGATGGCCTGCCTGGAGAGGAAGCTGAAGGGAATAGTGGGCAGTGCACCCTGCTCCCCAAACATGACGGACGTCATCATCCTGGGCGGAGGGATGAACAAGGACCACCGCTACCGCTTCATGTTTTACCCCAAGAATATTAACTCCAGTCTCTTTGCGTACTTTGTGAGAGAGCAGCGGTGGGCCAAGATGCCGGATTTGCCGTACGGAATCAGCAGACCTCTGATGGCCCTTACTGGAGACGGACAGCTGCTGGTGATAGACTCAGTTATGCAGGACAATTCAGAGAAACAGAAACAGCTTTTGTGCTACTGCCCGCTGGAGAATACATGGACCAGTTCTAAGGTGAGTGAGGGTTTTTAGCGATTGTGTGCTGTGTGGATGGCCATCTAATTGGGGCATTGAGTGCATGTCTGTGTGCAAGCAAGTGTGTGTGATTGAGAGAGAGAAAGATTTTGAGAGGTAGTGATGTCTAACAGCTCTGAAATCTGTGGGTCGTGGTCAAAGTTTCTGTGAAGAATTTCATTTATGATTAGGCCAAGAAAAAAATAGTGATGGTTAAGGTAACATTTCGGGGGGAAAATGAGGTAGGTAATTTGGTAAATGTATTTATTTTTCTTTATATTTTTTTTAAGCGCTCAAGTATTGTGAGTCTATGACCACTTCATTCTTTCTCCATTGCTTGTGTGTGCGGTTTTTTTCTGTGTAATTTATTGGGGGGGGGGGTATTGTTCATTGAAAAACGTTTAGGGTCGGCAGGAAAAAGTGGTTAGGTCGGGTTACCACAACTGTTTTTATGCCTCAACAGTTTTGTCCGACTTTACAATACTGGGGAAAGAATGTCACAGGAAAAGGATTCTTGAAGTTGAAGTGGAGTGGAAACTTCCAGGTTGTACGAACAAATAATCAATTAGAGGTTACCAACTGATTATGTTTTCATCATTTCAATTTTCATGAACCTGCAGCTTGTTCATTTTTATTTTAACGGTCTTACTTCTTTTTTTTTTGATTGTGGGATGTAAATTTATCAGATGTCAGAGTTGGTTGCAAAAAGGGGAATCCTACTTGTTTATAACGATAGAGAGATCAGTAAACAACCAAACTAAGTGTTTAGGTTAACCAAAACAGTTTGCAAAGGCCAACTTAAACAAGTCGCGTAAGGCGAAAATACAATATTTAGTCAAGTAGCTGTCGAACTCACAGAATGAAACTGAACGCAATGCCATTTTTCAGCAAGACCGTATACTCGTAGCATCGTCAGTCCACCGCTCATGGCAAAGGCAGTGAAATTGACAAGAGGAGCGGGGTAGTAGTTGCGCTAAGAAGGATAGCACGCGTTTCTGTACCTCTCTTTGTTTTAACTTTCTGAGCGTGTTTTTAATCCAAACATATCATATCTATATGTTTTTGGAATCAGGAACCGACAAGGAATAAGATGAAAGTGTTTTTAAATTGATTTCGACAATTTAATTTTGATAATAATTTTTATATATTTAATTTTCAGAGCTTGTTTTTAATCCGAATATAACATATTTATATGTTTTTGGAATCAGCAAATGATGGAGAATAAGATAAACGTAAATTTGGATCGTTTTATAAATTTTTATTTTTTTTTACAATTTTCCGATTTTTAATGACCAAAGTCATTAATTAATTTTTAAGCCACCAAGCTGAAATGCAATACCGAAGTCCGGGCTTCGTCGAAGATTACTTGACCAAAATTTCAACCAATTTGGTTGAAAAATGAGGGCGTGACAGTGCCGCCTCAACTTTCACGAAAAGCCGGATATGACGTCATCAAAGACATTTATCAAAAAAATGAAAAAAACGTTCGGGGATTTCATACCCAAGAACTCTCATGTCAAATTTCATAAAGATCGGTCCAATAGTTTAGTCTGAATTGCTCTACACACACACACACACACACACACACACACAGACACACACACATACACCACACCCTCGTTTCGATTCCCCCTCGATGTTAAAATATTTAGTCAAAACTTGACTAAATATAAAAAGCCTTTTTTGACTCACATGCGAAGCAAAAGTGAGTCTATGTACTCACCCGAGTCGTCCGTCCGTCCGTCCGGAAAACTTTAACGTTGGATATTTCTTGGACACTATTCAGTCTATCAGTACCAAATTTGGCAAGATGGTGTATGATGACAAGGCCCCCAAAAACATACATAGCATCTTGACCTTGCTTCAAGGTCAAGGTCGCAGGGGCCATATATGTTGCCTAAAAAACAGCTATTTTTTACATTTTTCCCATTTTCTCTGAAGTTTTTGAGATTCAATACCTCACCTATATATGATATATAGGGCAAAGTAAGCCCCATCTTTTGATACCAGTTTGGTTTACCTTGCTTCAAGGTCAAGGTCACAGGAGCTCTTCAAAGTTGGATTGTATACATATTTTGAAGTGACCTTGACCCTGAACTATGGAAGATAACTGTTTTAAACTTAAAAATTATGTGGGGCACATGTTATGCTTTCATCATGAGACACATTTGGTCACATATGATCAAGGTCAAGGTCACTTTGACCCTTATGAAATGTGACCAAAATAAGGTAGTGAACCACTAAAAGTGACCATATCTCATGGTAGAAAGAGCCAATAAGCACCATTGTACTTCCTATGTCTTGAATTAACAGCTTTGTGTTGCATGACCTTGGATGACCTTGACCTTGGGTCAAGGTCACATGTATTTTGGTAGGAAAAATGTGTAAAGCATGTGAGTCGTATGGGCTTTGCCCTTCTTGTTTTTTTTTATATTTAGTCAAGTTTTGACTAAATATTTTAACATCGAGGGGGAATCGAGACGAGGGTCGTGGTGTATGTGTGTGTGTGTGTGTGTGTGTGTGTGTACGTGTGCGTGCGTGTAGAGCGATTCAGACCAAACTACTGGACCGATCTTTATGAAATTTGACATGAAAGTTCCTGGGTATGATATCCCCATACGTTTTTTTCATTTTTTTGATAAATGTCTTTGATGACGTCATATCCGGCTTTTCGTGAAAGTTGAGGCGGCACTGTCACGCCCTCATTTTTCAACCAAATTGGTTCAAATTTTGGTCAAGTAATCTTCGACGAAGCCCGGGGTTCGGTATTGCATTTCAGCTTGGTGGCTTAAAAATTAATTAATGACTTTGGTCATTAAAAATCGGAAAATTGTAAAAAAAAATAAACATTTATAAAACGATCCAAATTTACGTTTATCTTATTCTCCATCATTTGCTGATTCCAAAAACATATAAATATGTTATATTCGGATTAAAAACAAGCTCTGAAAATTAAATATATAAAAATTATTATCAAAATTAAATTGTCGAAATCAATTTAAAAACACTTTCATCTTATTCCTTGTCGGTTCCTGATTCCAAAAACATATAGATATGATATGTTTGGATTAAAAACACGCTCAGAAAGTTAAAACAAAGAGAGGTACAGAAAAGCGTGCTATCCTTCTTAGCGCAACTACTACCCCGCTCTTCTTGTCAATTTCACTGCCTTTGCCATGAGCGGTGGACTGACGATGCTACGAGTATACGGTCTTGCTGAAAAATGGCAGCTACTTGACTAAATATTGTATTTTCGCCTTACGCGACTTGTTTAAAGATTCTTTTATCTTAAAATAAAATGTTTACTATCTGTTCAAGACCCTTTGGATCTTTTCTTGTTGTTTGATTTTCTATTTACTTAAACTTAAAGGCACAGTAAGCCTCCCGTAAACCATCACAGAGCTCCCCGAGCGTCTACATACAGTACAAGCATACTTCCATTTGAACGCTCACCGAACAGTAACATCCTGGCTGCTTTCTGTCGAGCGTGAGAAATTTTCAAAGAATTTATTTTCGTGGACTTAGCCTTTAACAACAATGGCGCCTCGTTTTGGTGCTGGACGGCTGTTATGAATATTCAACTTACCGGAAATCACGCCCGGACAGTAAGCCTCCCGTAAACCATCACAGATACTGTCAGGCTTTTACACACAGTACAAACACCCTTCCATTTGAACGCTCACCAAACGGGAACATCCTAGGTGCCTTACGTAAAGAGCGAGCAATTTTTAAAGAATTAATTTTGCAGATTGTCAAAAATGAGTTACTTCCCTTCGGGTCTCATTCAGAAAAACCCGGAAGCAGGGTCACGCAAGGGTCGTAGCAGACGACAGTTTATCTGTACATATCGCCGTTCCTCTCAACAGTCAAAAGCCATCGCTAGAGTTCTTGTGAACCACAGCCGTTTGTTTCGTGCATAAAAACGTGCTATTGTAGATAACCTCACATCGAGTGCATTCAAATGACTAACTGACGACTACATTGTGAAAAGGGGAAACTGGATCACACGGATTCACGATGGCTCAGGGGTAAGATAAACCACGCAAAAATAAATTCTTTGAAAATTGTTCGCTCTTTACGGAGGGCACCTAGGATGTTCTCAATCGGTGAGTGTTTAAATGAAAGGGTGTTTGTACTGTGTGTAAAAGCCTGACCGTATCTGTGATGGTTTACGGGAGGCTTACTGTGCCTTTAAAGAAAGAAGTAGTTTCTTCATTTCAGAATTCAATCAATCAATATGAGGCTTATATCGCGCGTATTCCGTGGGTACAGTTCTAAGCGCAGGGATTTATTTTAAAATTTTTATTTTATTTTATGCAATTTATATCGCGCACATATTCAAGGCGCAGGGATTTATTTATGCCGTGTGAGATGGAATTTTTTTTTACACAATACATAACGCAGTCACATAGGCCAGCAGATCGCAGCCATTTCGGCGCATATCCTACTTTTCACGGCCTATTATTCCAAGTCACACAGGTATTTTGGTGGACATTTTTATCTATGCCTATACAATTTTGCCAGGAAAGACCCTTTTGTCAATCGTGGGATCTTTAACCTGCACACCCCAATGTAGTGTACACGAATAACTGTTAAAGCATTCTCGTTTTCTTTTCAGATGAACTTCCCAGAAGAGGAGTATGACTTCGTGGTCCACTCATTCTTCGCATGTGGCAGCCGCCTTTTCCTGGTGGCGTCCAGCAAACGTCGGCTTCCCGTGCCAAATGTAACCCCACCACCCCCACCTCGTGGACCTAGAGGTGCTGCAGTCCCTGTCCCTCCCTCTGATCCACCTCTTCTCTACCATGTTCAACTCTTGGAGTTATTCAGAGAAACTGGTGAGCTTGTTGCTTTATGTGTGTGTGCACCATCTGAACGTTCATATCTCCACCATGATCAACTGTTGGAGTTACTCTGAAAAACTGGTGAGCTTGTTGCTTTACTTTAGGTGTCTGTGTGTGTGAGTGTGTGTGTACCGTCTGAACATTCGCATCTCCACCATGTTCAACTGTTGGAGTTATTCGGAGAAACTGGTGAGCTGGTTGCTTTCGGTGAGTGTGTGTGTGTGTGTGTGTGTGCACCGTCTGAACATTCACATCTCCACCATGTTCAACTGTTGGGGTTACTCTGAAAAACTGGTGAGCTTGTTGCTTTAGGTGTGTGTGTGTGTGTACCGTCTGAACATTCACATCTCCACCATGTTCAACTGTTGGGGTTACTCTGAAAAACTGGTGAGCTTGTTGCTTTAGGTGTGTGTGTGTGTGTACCGTCTGAACATTCACATCTCCACCATGTTCAACTGTTGGGGTTACTCTGAAAAACTGGTGAGCTTGTTGCTTTAGGTGTGTGTGTGTGTGTGTACCGTCTGAACATTCACATCTCCACCATGTTCAACTGTTGGGGTTACTCTGAAAAACTGGTGAGCTTGTTGCTTTAGGTGTGTGTGTGTGTGTGTACCGTCTGAACATTCACATCTCCACCATGTTCAACTGTTCGAGATACTCTGAGAAACTGGTGAGCTTGTTGCTTTAGGTGTTTGTTTGTGTGTGTGTGTGTGTTTATGTATGTGTGTGTGCTGTCTGAACGTTCATACAACCATCATGTTCAACTGTTTGAGTTACTCTGAAAAACTGGTGAGCTTGCTGCTGTGTGTTTGTCTGTATGTGTCTGTGTGTTATTTTGTGTGCTTCTGTTGCAGTTATTCAGGGAGACTGATGAACTTGCTGCTCGTTGCTCGCTTATGTGTAAGTGTATGTTAGTGTATGTTTGTGTGTGTGCAGCTGTTGGGAGTTATTCAGAGAAACGGGCGAGCTTGTTGATTGGGGCGTTTGTATGTGTTAGTGTGTGTATGTGTGTGTTAGAATGTATGCACATGTGTTTGCAACAAAATCCTTTTTGGTTCAGAGCCAGTGTCGTTGCATGAATAACAACCTCTGTCGCTGTGTGCAGGTGACATGACCATCAGGTGCGGGTTTTTCCAGCGCTTCAGCAACTCAGAGGTGCGCGCAGTGTGTCAGCAGGCTTACAACAGCACCACCATGGACGATCAGGTCATCTACGTGATGGGCCACAAGGTGGCTGGCCTCAAGTGCAAGCCCACCAACAAGAAGAAGAGTAACAAGTTCTTCACGTATGACCTGCAGACCAACAGGGCCAGGGAAGTCTACAACAACAAGATGGGTTACGAGCCCTTGGTCTACGGTACCATGGAGGGCTTCTTCGCCACACGTCTCGGCAAGGTGCAGCACAAGTTTTACCACCAGGGTCAGAAGAAGATCACTCACAACCGAAACCTCACCATCAAACTGCCGCCTAAAGATGCCGGGCGGGAGGACTTTGCCACCACAATGGTGCACGATGAAGTCTACATTTTCGGGGGGAGGCTGACGGAGTCTCAGGAGCCGACAACATCAGCGGCAAAGTTCTCCTTCACTACTCAGAAATGGACTGAACTTGACCCTGTACCTTCGCCCTTGATTGGTGCAGGAATCGCGCGAGGCAGAATGCCTGTGGGTGTGCTTCGCTGCCACTTGGAGTGCCCTCACTGCACTTTCCTGCCTCTCAGCGGCAGAACCACCTACAACGTGCCGTACAGTGGTAGGGATAGGGATGATGGTGGGTCAGGGCGTTTCTATGACATGGATGATTCTGATGGCTCTGATGACTATGACTATTATGACTACGATGATTATGAACCCAGCTACTCTGATGACGGCTGGGGTCCATATCTCGACCCAGACGAGCTAGACGTTTACGACCTCTTTTGATTGTAACATCGGAGAAAACACAATATGTGCTGGCTGGCTACGATTTGGACAGACTGTGTTGATTGTGCCCCATGGCAGCTTGACTGAATGATGCAGACTGAAAGTGGAAGCGAGCAGTTTGTTTAGTTTGTTTGCATGATTTTAAAGAAGAAGTTGTTCTTTTTCTGCATCCCCTGTTTATCCCGTCTCTGTTTTGATAATTTCAGTCAACTGTGAGACTGTGCAGGTTTTCTTTGGATTTGTTCTTTTCTGTGTTTCTAGTTTTGTCCATTACTCTCTTGTCAAGTGCGTGACTGTTCCATTTCCAGGATTTTTATGAGAAGATGCTCCTTTTTCTGTCTCCCATTTATTTTTCTCACTGGCATGTTTTGATTATTTCAGTGAAGTGGATGAATGTCCCAAGATGAGATATAAGTTGCTTTTTTCTGTCTTTTTTGTGTGTGGTCCCTTCTCTGTTTTGGTAATTTAAGTGAATTGAGTGAATGTTCAAGAGAAGTTGCTCTTTATTTAGTCTGTCTACCTTTTTTGTTTTCTCTTGGCTGTTTTTAAAATTTGTTAGGTCTGTTTCTCTGCTCTATCTGTTCACTTTCATTCTAGTTTCTACCATCCACCTTCATCCTTTAGATATGTTCAGTTTTGGAGCACTGACATTTTTTCCTGACGAGACATGCATGTTTAAGAATATTTGGTACGCTCAGGTGCGGTAACTTCCAGTTCCACTGCTCATAATAATAATATACAGTTTAATAAGTATGTAAAGTTGCTTTCTGTCTGTGTGTGTATGTGTTACTGTGTGTGTTCTTTTGTGCGTGTGTGTGTGTGTGTGTGGGTGGTTTGTGTCTGTTGCGTGTGGTGTGTTTGTCTGTTGTTAGTGTGTACATATTGGACAAGGTATTAACCCTTAGGCTGGTTGTTGCGTTACTTTACATACCGTACTTTCCGGGTCATAAGGCGCGACTTTTTTCCTCGAGTTCGACCCCTGCGTCTTGTATAACGAAGCGCCTAATCCGTGTATGAAATACGAAAAAAATCAAAGAGACCGCTTGAGTACCAGTCAAACAACTTGTGATAATGCATGTTTCAGCTACTAGGTACTGCCCTGCCTTTGATCTGGCCGCACACACAGATTTCCACTCTGTTAAACTCGGTCACTGACCCTGGTGCAGGAAGTGTTTCCTCTCTCAGATATGACAGGGGAACCACCTCTCATGGCAAAAACTGGGTCATTGACCCCTGGGAAGAAGGTCGTGTCTATAAACAAGGCCACCCAGCTATCACAATGCCTTTGATCTGGCCGCACACACAGAGCACACATATTTTCACTCAGTTAAAGTCGGTCACTGACCGGTCACTGACCGGTCACTGACCCCGGTGCAGGAAGTGTTTCCTCTCTCAGATATGACAGGGGAACCACCTCTCATGGCAAAAACTGGGTCATTTTGGTGCGCCCTATCGGCCCCCTGCGTCCAATGGGTGACTGGATTACAATTTTTTTTAAAAAGAAGGGGGTGCGTCTTGTATAACGAAGCGCCTTGTCACCCGGAAAGTACGGTACTGTCACCTGGTTGTCATGACATATGTCGCGCTACTGGCTCAGTGTGTTTGGTCGGTTCCGATTACCTCCCATGGATCCCGCAGTGGGGCACTGCGGTTATGAAATTAAAGGCCCCTCCTGTTTTTGGAACCGCAGGAGCTTTCTAGTTTGCTGTTAGGTAGATTTTTGGTTCCTCTTTCCTGTCATGCTCTCTTTTTCTTCATGAATTCTTTTCTTTTTTCTGCCTTCTTGCTCATTCACCTGTATTTTTTCCAAAAATCTCTTCTCTTGCCGCTTGTCTCGCGATTCATGTATAGTTTAATCTGTTAGTGTTCTGATGTAAGTCCAGCAGTAGATAGGTTAAGCCTATTTTAACATACTGGAAACTGGTAATCTTCCAGTAGGTATTAATTTAGTTTTACTAAAGCCTGCTGGGACACAAGTAATGGGTTAGTGCATTTGTAAACAGGAATCGCTTGACAAGTGGCCCCCTTCATCCCCCCCTTCCTCGTCCTGATATGGCTCTGCGTAGTCGGCTGGACGTTAAGCAACAAATAAACAAACAAACAAACAAACAAACCTCCCATGGATGCGGAAACCTATATGACCGTTTTTCTTTATTTTTCTCTCTGTTAATTCACCAGTGGCTATGTAACATGTGTTACATAATTGCACCAGTGTAAGGGTTAAACAAAGGGACTATAGCAGACGGTCCTTATTGGGAGGTGTCCTCTCATTGAAGTTACCACTGTACTTTGAGTTTTGAGAGCAGTACATTAGTTTTATGGTGTGTTTTACTGTTTAGTGTTAGAGTGAAATATAAAGAATGGGGAATGAAAGTGGAGCTTTGAAACTATTACACTCTTTGTCTGAATGATCGACTTTGGTTTGATAAAGCAGCAACTGTACACGCTACTAGCGTCACCCGGCAAGGGCGACCACTCTGGGGTATAACTCTAGTTTCACTTTCGTTTTCCTTTCGGTAGTTAAGGGGCTATATGCAAAATAACATTGTGTTGGTAAGTATAAATAAATAAGAAAATTATTATAAATTTTCATGATTTTGTTAGTCACATTAAGGGGAGGTGGGCCAGTGCACTACCTTTTTTTTAATTTTCAATGTTTTATTGTGTCTGAATGTTATTTTATGAAAGAAATGAACAAATGATGACAAAGAATAGTCACTTTTTGTATTTTCGGTTGCTGGTTTTTGTTTTACGCGACAAAAACAGTCAAAATACAGACAAAAGTGGAGTACAGGAGATACACGGATTTTCATCAGATGTGATTGTCACACTTCTAATTATTGTTTTATTTTATCCTTCTGGGTATGCTCTAGGGGATTACGAAGCAGATCTTGTTTATTATATTTATATTTGGAGTTAGGAACACTTCTTTGTTACAACTGTCAAACTTTAGGGTAACGCTTGCGAAATTATTTTTTGAAATAATCTGGATATGACTATAATAAAATTTCAGCAAAATCCCTTCGTAATCCCCCAGAATGTTATATTCTGCACAAACTACAAAAGAAAATATTGCTCTAGCTAAATTACAGCCAGAGAAACCGCGTAACCCAAGACGTAACCGTAGGCAAAATGGCTGAACTGAGAAAAACGACATTGAAGATTGAACACCACAGAAACACTATTGAAACAGACATACAAGGACAAAACTGTGTTATGAATGAACAGCTTAGTTTATTTGAATTGCAAACTACTTAGCCTTTAGCACGCCAGCAGAGAATTTATGCGTCCATCCCTTCTTTCCCTCTGTCAACCAGCATGGGGATACTGCCCCAGCGCTAAACGTGTATCAATGACCCGATTCTCGTTTGTATTTGCATGCGAGAATAACGGTATTTTTAACGGTAACTTACTTGAGCCAGAACGAGACTTATTTCCTTCTGTTATCTCGTCGATTTGTTGGTTTCCTCGAAGTTTTCTGCTTTTGTTTTTACATCGATACAGTACTTTGGTGCTTCGACAAGCAAGATGGAGGATGATGAGTTTGAAACTTTCGTTTGAGTTGTTTTTTGACAACAAATCGTACGTGGAATCTGAACGATTTACTGAGGAAGCTCTTCGCAATGAACTGTGTATCGCGGTGAAGAAAATGACACAGTTCGTCAAGACAGTGACGGAATTTACGAAAGCGCAGATTGATACAAACAGTTGCTGATCCAGTTTCGTTCGGGAAATGGCAGGCCCAGCAAACATTACCGATAATCTGACTGATGTTGGATACTTTCTCCTGTTTTTTTTGCGTAGCAAATGCTCAACTTGCTTGTCGAGGAGATACTGCACAGAAACTGACTCAAATTCAGCGCAAAGCAAGCCAGTGCCGAGACGTAAAAAGTCTGCTGCATGGCGTGTTCGGAAATGGCGACCTGTGGATCTGCGTGGAGATCAAAGCTTTCCTCTGTATCGGAAACACCGACAGAATCCAAACTTTGGCCTAGTGCCAGCGGAACTACTTGTTGTTGCTAACCGAACTAATAAAGACGTTGTCCTCTTTCTTATTTCGAGCCATTGTTATCGTATCAAAGGTTGTTTCTCAAGGAAAAATTCGCTTTCGGTTGTCACCGATCGTTTGATGTGTAACCAGGATGTTGTAAAACCGAGTGAACTTCGGGTGTTCCCGTCATGGCCGAGAGTCTCTTCGGTAGTTTCCGTATGCAAAATTCGTAAGCAGAGAAAGGGGGAATGTACGTTCTGGCTCACCGATTCCGACAGACCCTAAATATTAACGCAAAATAGGCTTCTGGACTAAACTTTTACTAAAATGAAACATGCGACAAAATCAGAAAAATACTGCATAAATCCATACAAAAAAAATACAGTAAAGTAAGGTTGTTTTGAACCAATGCCGGGTCTGTCGGAATCAGTAACCCAGAACGTACATTCCCCCTTTCTCTCTGTGCAACGCTAAATTTAGTTTCCATTGAAATATTAACTAGTTGCAGCCAGCGTGCGTATTGATCCAATCTGCCCGTCGGTCGGCTAGCCATAACTACCGTATTGATCTGGTAAAAACAAACAGCAAGCTTGTCTTCTATACTGATTCCTCCAATGGCAAGACAAGATTAAATCATGTGATAGCAACAGTTACGTCACGTCCGCCCACCACTTGGTATTGATTGTAACATAGCCTGGTGATTTTGCCATTTCATTCCGGAATCGGATGCCGTGCAGTTGTGTTTTCTGTGAGAGAAGTGTTTTTACTGTCACTATATTTGCTAAATATTTATGTCTCAAGATAGCATTTCTGAAGAATTAGAGAGAGAACTTCTTCCTCAAGATATGGATCAACAAAGCAGATGGAGTGTAGAACAACTTGGCATCATTGAGGAGCATATATTTCATCATAATAATTATGTTGATGTATTGAATAGAATGAAAAGAGAAGGGCCATCAGAAAGTAGGAAACTACCTAGATTTCTCTCCCAACCAAAAAGAAAACTGACATCTCTGTATGGGGAGCAGGTGAAAAAACGAAAGGTTATGTCACCAGAAGAACTCCATCAATACTTGCAGTCAAAAGAGGTTGATGTGAGTAAGACAGTTAGGAAAGAAGTTTTCTTTTTTTCCTCAGAGAAAATAGGGTCATCAGATGCTGCTATTGAAAAGCTGAAGGAAGGATACAGGCAGATTCAAAGACAGGAGGCCACCAGTATGTGTTTTAACCTTCAGTATGGTTCTCTTCTGGATGCATCTTTCAAATTCTTTCAGGAAGAAAAGGAACGAGGAATTCACAAAAACAAGTGGGAAGAGTGGTTGCAGGCAAACATTGGCATCTCACCAGCTTATTCACGCAAACTGAGAGAGATTGCTCGTTTGCTGAAACCATACTTTAGCAGGTTTTCTACAGTTGGTCTGTCTTTCATTGAAATCTACTCTCTGAAAAAAGATTTGAAGACAATGTTTGAAAGTAATGAGGAGATCAGAAAATATTGGACTTCTCCCATGCAAGAACCACTACAACTCCAAACACGATCCTCTCAGGTAGAAAACACTCAGTTGTGAGAAGTCAGTCACGGTTGAGCAGAGCGCTCCAGGCTGGAGCGCCAGGTCTTTGTATTGCCTGCTATTGATGTTTCTTCCAACCCGTCACTACACTCAGTTGTGAGAAGTCAGTCACGGTTGAGCAGAGCGCTCCAGGCTGGAGCGCCAGGTCTTTGTATTGCCTGCTATTGATGTTTCTTCCAACCCGTCAAACAACTTCTAAAGGCTGCCTTTTCAGGCGGCCGCCGAGTGCACTTTATGCAAATGACTTGTTTATTGATTCAAGCTTTGACAAGTGTACTTGGTGGCTGCTTTGAAACTCAACAAAGCCCACTCCCCCTTTCACACAAACACTTCCCAAACGCAAGCAACTTCCTCTCCCCCGCTGCAGTCAAAACAAAGCTGTCATAGCGGGTTTTCCCGATTGACAAAAATTCTTATTACACACCCAGACTATTTGGAGCCGCGTTTATTCTCCAGTGTCCAATTGCATAAGAATATTCTGGTGATGAATAAACGCGCTTTGTGTCATTAGCATCTAAAGATTTCTTGTTTACAATAGTTGTGTTGATCTGATGAAGCGCGGAACTGATCTTAGGGTTGTCATGGTGAAACACTCGCTTCTGAAACAGTGCTTCCTTGTAGTTATCATGCGATATGCTCGACTTTACAACCTGTTTGCTTACACCCTTTGCTTTTTTAACCACCCCTTTCTCACTTGCAACACTGTACATCTTTGCACGCAATCCAACATACTCCTTAATTATCTTCCCATTCATTTCATCTTTCATCTTTCCAATAACCTTCTTGTTAACATTTGAGTGCAATGGTGATTCTTTAGGGTAGTCGCAAGTGTCATAAAAAGAATCTTTTCCTTTTACTGCAGGACTTTCAGCTTCTAGATCTTTGTAAATGTCATCCGCTGGAATGTCAAGTAAGAATGAATCTGTGTCTGTGTAAAGTACTCTCGATTTGGGATATCTTGGTTTCAAATAATCATACAAAAACTCAAGCATCAACAGTTTTGACAACTCTAGCACAGTAAAGCCTATGAATACTGGTTTGTCAAGCTTGACTACAAGTTTTTTCATTAAGATACCATACAGCTGTTCATGAAAGTATTTAAAGTCTTGATACTGTGGTTTGGATGTCAGCTTGATGGCCTCATTTTCTCTTGTAACAAGTCTAACATCCTTTCTCTTGTGTGGGTTTTCCATTGTCTTACCAAAGCAACTGTTGTTCATCAGTTTAAAAAAGTCTTTCTCTGATGCATCATCGGCTTTGGTTCTCAGTTCTGTGTTTTTCATGATGTAAGGTTTCATAAACTGTTCTTGATCAAATAAAATTATACGATGAACAGCCTTCAAAATTAATCCATGTCTAATGTAAAACTGTAACAGTCTGTAGTGACACACATACTTCTTTTTGTGAAACAGATTGGGCACCAGCTTTGGAGGTTCTCTTGGGTTTACTTTTAACCTCTCAGCCGCTAAAGGATAATCATTATGTAGATCATGAAGTGATAGTGGATAGTCTAAGTCAACTTCCAGTATCCATCCCTTTCGACTGTCTGGGCCTGCTTTTAATATTGTCAGCACAACACATTGTGAAAATGGTCCTGAATAGATCTTAAAGTTCCGAAGTGGAAGCGTCTGACACATTGCCCAACCATACAAATTGTTTGCATCTAGATACATGATGTAATTAGAAGGTTTCATAGGATCAAAGTCGTCCAAGTATTTGTTGTTGGCTTTGCAGTAATTGTGTGAAGCCATACTGATTCCTCCACGTAGTCCATTTTCAATCATCTGAAGTGTAGGAAGATCTGATAGCAAGTCAATCTTTACTCCTGTAAATCTAAGAAATGCATCCCAGCTCATGCCTGGTGCAGATATGTAATGTGAAGGATCTAGATTGTAGTGCTTCATACATGTTCTTCTGTAATTCTCAAATATATCTGCAAGTAAACAAACATCAGCCAACAAATATTGATCATGATAATCACCCATTGTATTACATCCTAATTTATTCCATGCAGTCTTAGCGTGTTCATAGTCTTCGTCACTTATACCTTTACCCTTCAGCCGTGAGAAGTAAGCATCCTTTGGTGGTAACTCATCTTCATCAAACCTCTCCCACGAATCCATGTATTCATATGGATAGACTCCCTTTCTAACTAAGTCACTGTCAAAGTACTTACATGTGATTGGGAAAGCAGTTAGTGATGAAGATAAAGACTCAAGTGTTCCCATCAGATGTTGAGCAGAATCGTAGAAGTGTAAACTATTCAGAGTAAAGGCCATGTACTTTTCTGAAGACTGCGCAATGCATCTTGCTTTGTATTCATCAGTTACTGCCTGCATGATCAGATGTGAATCATAACCGCGCAAGTTATGGAAGAAGATTGGAAGCTTCCAAGTCTTAGGATCAAACTTTAATTGTAGATTACATTTGCTGTGTGCTGCTCCTCGGAACTGCCCACTTACATGATCATGATCTCTTACTATTGGATTGTCTGTGTTTGGTGTTAGACTTTGTTCGCATATCCAACACTGTGTGGTAGAGTTAAACTGTTCTTGGTCTTCCGGTTTCATAACAATGTCTGAAAGATTCAGTTGTTTGGAGCAGTCATTTCGCACTTGGTTCATTTGCTGTAAGAAGTTCTTTGCTGCATTAGGTCCTCTGTACAATTGCGGTTTAGAATGTTTACCATCTGAACTAACAACAATAAATGCATATGAACAGACTTGATGATTACTTAGAGTTACTGTTTTAGGTAGGTCTTTTGGTAAAGGTCCTTCATATGGCACAATGATAGATTCAAAGTCAGCATAAACAACATAAGGACTTTTCTGTAGTTTGCATACATTCTTAAAATACACTTTGCTGTCTGGCGGTGGTGTTGTTAACTTCACAACCGCATCATCAACGCTCTTACAATGTTGCTTGTGTATAAGTGCTGCATGAATTGATGGAATACGCAAGAGACATCGCCTACAAAAGTCTTGTTTACTATTGTGATTGCTTGTGCTCGCCATCAGTCTACTCATTGTACGAATCAAAGTGTAATGATATTTTACACCATCAGTCATTAGTAACATGTCAACATGGTTAGTATCACAATCACCAATCGTTGGTGAGTTCTTTGATATTCTGACTGGTTTCAGTTCATCTTCCTCATCCCACGTGTAAACATTTACGGTGATGGGTTTGTTTTGCTGTTCAAATTTGTCAATGCTTGTAATGCTGACAGGAAATTCAATACCAGTAAAGTTTAGTTTATTTCTGTATGCATGATAGTTAGACACTCTTTCTGCATTTTTCTTTACACTGTACAGTCTTGCCAGAACACACCACATAAAACATTTGTCATCATCATTCTTTATGTTCAGCACAGCACGTTTTTTGACAAGAGCAGGAGGTAAAGGTATGTAACTTCTACCTCTGATGGGGGCAAATTTACTTAGCTTCAATTCTATTTTTAGAATTTCACCTTCTGACCATCCGGATCCTTTCATCTTTGCATCCTCTGCAGCTTGCTCAAACCGTTTCATCATTTCATCTGCCCAGTTTCCATTCAATTCTGCCATAGAATTAAGTGCTAGTTGTCTGGTTGAAACATGAACTTCTAGCACCTCATCACTGACTGTTTTGTATTTTATTAAACTGACTATCTGCACTTTTACTGGAGGTTCAATCAACAAATTGTTTGGAATTTGTTCAATAGCGTCTTGCACACTGGACTGCACATTTTGAGGATCCGTTACTTGTAATTCAACGGTGTCAAATACTGTCGATAAAGATTCTAATACAGAGTCTTCCATCGCTGTGAGTTTGATTTTATAACTCAAAATAAAAATATAAATTAAAAAAATGAAGTTGCTTAGAATTCTTTCTCAGAGCTTCCATTTTTGTTAACACTATAAAATCTGAAATAAAAAATCATTTAACATTTGTACCACGTGGAACTAATTGTAATTCCTCTTTTACAAAGGCTCTTTGCGGTGCTGGTTCTCTCAAGTAATATATAGGTGGATTTGTCTCTACTACTCTCTTGATTTCATGAATGTCAATACTCCAGATTGGATCCGTTGCACGCTTCCTGCTGTCACCCTCAGCTTCACCGGGTGCATATAAATATCTGACTTTCTGATTGAAAGGTAGTAATGCCACTGGTGTTGTTGACTTTGGAGCAACAGGTATTGTTTTCTGTTTGATTGCATCAACTGGTCTTAACCCTGTAGCTTTAAATACCTCCAGATTCATTGCTCTAAGTACTGATGGTAATCTTTTGACCCATTCAGTGTTACGCAATTTACTTTCTGTGTCCAAAAATTCCTGATGGTACTGATATGAAAACAGTTTTTCTGCCAACTGTTTGTTAAAGCTCTCAACAATAGCCTGTGACCTGTGGTTTCCTGGAATACCTCTCTTCACTGTAACATGATGTTTTAACAGAAGCTGGTTGACAGCTCCTTTAAACTCCTTACCATCATCGCACTGAATCATTCTGGGATACTTTAGTGGTCCACGTCTGTAAATTTCTTGCAGGGCAACAGCTGTAGCTATAGCACTTTTCTCTGTCAACGGTTCAGCATCTTTGTATCTTGTTGCAACATCAACTACAGTCAGTGCATACTTATATTTCTTCCTTCTGACTGTGTCATGCGGTAAATACAGCAGGTCTATTTGATGAGTGTCATTCGGTTTAATGTTAACAAAGTGTGGTCGTGTAATTTTTCTTGGTGCAGGTAAATAGATCTGCCAAACTGCCTGCTTTGACAACCATTTCTTTGCTGTATCTTGAGAAACACCTGCTGCGTCACTGAGCTTGTCAATAGCAGTTCTTCCTTTCCAGTATCCTTTTGGGGAATAATATATTTTAGATAACAAAGCATCACTCATGGTTTTTTAAATGACAGAATATTAAGATTTGACAGCACGCGCAATAAAGTAAACAACAGCCATACCAATAACAATGAAAACAATCTCGCCCACCTTCTGCTCTTCTGAAGGCTGATAAAAGTCACCCAGTTTTGGAGGAGCACTTGTCTTCATTTTCTTTCCAGTTACAAGATAATATTCTTGAATGGCTGCATCAACATTGTCAAAGGTTTTGTTTGCATGTCCTTGCTGCCTGAGTTTATCATTCATAAAGTCTAACTGCGCAATTCGTTTCTTCTCGTATTCATCCTGTGCTTTCGCCAGTTGTTCCATGGCTTTGTTGTGCCTTTCCCTCTCTTCACCATTTTGCAGTTTAGAAAACAAATAGTTGCTGCCAGAAAATGCAAGCGCATTTACAATCGCACCTCCCACCATCATAACCAAGCTAGCCATTTTATTGTCTTACATGTTTATATTTTCTGGAATAATTCCTTGCTTCACCAAAAAGTCTTTTGTTGCAAAGGAAGCTGTCACAACACCAATTAGTTTAGCACCGTCTTCGAAGTCTAACTTTCCCAAGTCGGCTGGTTTCATTCTGAGGAGACTTTTACCCAGCATTGTGTAACCTACACTCAAGCCTCCAATCACTGCAGCGTGATAAACTAGATTAACTATTGTCTTTTCAGAACTCATTTTTATGTTATCAAAATTAAAATATTAAAATTATTCCATATGAAATGAATCCACTGCAGGTACTACTGTGGGCTTTTTTATTGTTTGTACTGCTTTGTTTGTTGGTTTTGGTGTTTCTGATTTTGGTGTTTCTGACACTTTATATTTGCCTTGCCAAAGTTTGTAAAGCAAGTATCCACCTCCTCCAACAACAGCTGCTACAGCTACTTTTCTGTATGATAGAAATGAAGATTTTAATTCTTGATCAGTTTGTGTGACCTTAGTCACTTCAGGAATGTTTGGTGTCTGCTCAACTTCAGACATAATGTTCTGCTTTGCCTTTTGATTTAACTTTTTTTGTCTGTTCCATTCGGCTAGTTTTTTTCCTGCTTCTACTCTACCAGGTTTCTTTGTCACTGTGTTCACTTCTGGTATTTTCGTCTGCTCCACTGTCTGCTTCAACTGATCCGTCATCTTTTTTATTCTGAAAATTAATGTGTTTGAAAGTAATTAATCCAGCAACAAATGGTACTAATAAAGCACCAAATCGATAATACAGGCCACAGGCAAGAGATTCGAGGGACTTGGAAACAACAGGGTCATGAGTTAGATCATGTGTTAAGTCTTCCTCCGAGTCGAGAGGTGTAAAATGTCCAAAAATCTTTGTGTACAAACCTATAACAGTCTGTCCAATACTTCTAACCATCTTAGAACCAAGCACTGATTCATACCGTCCATGATACTTTTCTATATCTTCTGAGGAAAGATGTTGTACTTCTTCCACAGTTAACTGCCGCCCAAGGTAGTGTTTTGTTTTTCCACAAACAGCAAGTGAATACAATCTTTCTTTTTTATCAGGTATAGTCCTACTGTCACAGATTTCAATATCTGTAGCAGTCTGCATCAGCAATTCATCACAGTTCATTTTATTTTGATGCAGAATAAAATTAAAATCTAGTAATTAAACTTGAGTAAGAACTTAGGTAGGAACTTAACAAGAACTTAGGTAGGAACTTGAGTAAGAACTTAGGTAGGAACTTGACAAGAACTTAGTAAGAACTTGACAAGAACTTGACAAGAACTTGACAAGAACTTAGTAAGAACTTGGGTAAGAACTTGACAAGAACTTGAGTAAGAACTTGACAAGAACTTAGTAAAAACTTGAGTAAGAACTTAGCAAGGATTTCTACAAACATACATACTGAACTGGTTGATCAGTTTTTAAAACCAGTTTCGAGTGCTTAGAAGATTTCAGATTATTCTTTATTCTTTCTCTCTCCTGTTTGTTTTCAATGACATCATTTTCTCGAAGGCACTCTTCAAAACTGTCACGGTCCTTTGAATAGAACAATGTTATTGTTTTGAGTTGCTCTCTAAAGTCTTTCAGAACTGCATTGTATTTTTGTGTTAATATCCAAACTGATATTAATGCATGTCGTCCACTGAATGCAAGCTTTGCTAGTGCACTTTTCTTTCTAACAATGTCACGTTCTGCTGCACAGTCATCAATAATAAACAGTGTTGGCGTGTTCTGAAAAAGATCGAAATAATGCTCCAAGCAAACATTTAGACGATCAGAAGGATTTACAATAAATATATTTTGATCAGACCATATGAATTTTCTCTCCTTGTATGTTCTGTTATGCTTTATAGTTGGACAGAATATGACTATGTGTTCAAAGTGATTTATGTAAACAGTCTGTAATAAATCCAAAACATATCTTGTTTTGCCGCAACCTGTTGCCCCACAAATCAAAGAACAGTGTGGATCTTTTGGAAGAAAATCTAGATACTTCATTTTAACACGTTCAATAAACAATATCCTGTAATCTGCTTTCAGAGATGTTTAACTGCGCATCTGACACAACAAACACGTAGATCTTAACTGATTTACTACTACTCCCTACTTCCTTTTCAATTTGTATTGTGATTCCTTCTGATCCGTTTTCAATTCGCCTTCCACTTCCATGCAGTTTGTTGTCGTCAGTTGTTCTGAGATCCAGCCATAACGCATATTTATTTGTCAAGAAATCTTCTACGCCAACACCGTGTAAATGCAGATCTTTAGCCACAAGATCAGATGTTGGGTCTTTCAATCTTCCTCCAGTAAAGTACTTTCTTGCTTCATCATAGTGTTGGTATGGCAGCATGCCAGATGCAAATATTTGGTTTGGCTGCCCTTCAATTGTGCAATATACTCTATTGATTAGTGGATTGTAAAACTTTTCTATTTGCCTTTCATATGAATCTTTTGGTTCCTCAAACAACATAAGTATTCCCTTCATTGACCTAGCTGGTGTATTCAAGTTAATGTTCCAGATTGGATCAGCCTGGCTTTTTGAAAGTGTACTGTGATTCAACACTCTTTCATAATAGATAGGCAGCTTAGAACTGTACTGATTTTCTATAAGTCTAGCCAGTTCAGGATGGTTTACAACATCAAACTCTAAAGAAATTCCAGACACCTTATACTTTGCTTCCGGGTCTTGTGAAAGCATAACACGATCATAACTATTGAAAGTCAGGTCGTATGACAGCCTGTCACGCAATGCTCCTTGATAGAAGGGAGGATGTGAATTTATGAGTTCAAAGTCAAGTGGAATACAAAATTTGTTTCCAAAAGCAACATTGACAGCGTTATCTTTTTTGTTGTCAGCTTTATCTCCGGCTCCTATTCTAACTTTTATCCCATTGTCTGACTGAATCCCTTGAAACACTCTGTTTTTCTTTTCATTGTCAGTCAACCAATTATCTGCATAAACTAAAAAAACATCTGCATTATTCAATGACATCACTTCCCGCCCTTCCAGTTTGACAGTAATCTTCCTCACAATTGCTCTTCCTACATTATAAGCCAAAGTCCTATTTGCATCTGAGCCAGATTCTAATTCTAATTTGAATGATAGTCTTACAGTGCCTGGTACAATAACATCGTTCTTACCCAGATTAGGAAACCTAACAGTAAGTATTTCATTCTGATCAATAGTAGAAGGATTATTTGTAACTATAACTGTTTGCCTTATTCCTTTTACCCCGAGAGGTTCTTTCAGCCTTCTGTAAGGATCAAGAACAGAACCGAACGATTGTGCCATCTTTTTTTATTTTCAAAATAAAAAATAAGTTACAAATGGCAGAAGGTGGATTTGAAGATTTATTTGAGCCAGCGGACGACATGAGCGAAGCAATCCCTTTGGTTCCCTACCATCATTCACTGCATTATGAGGTGGCACGACATGAACTTCTGGAAGGTAAAGTTAGAGATTTCTACAAAAGTTTAGGAGAAGAACCTGATGTTTTAGATCCAAACCAGTTCAAAATGGAAGCAAATCATTTATATACAACTAGCGATAAAGGAGAAAAAGTCCAACTTACATATAAATCTAATCCTGCTAAGTTTCTATCAAAAGTTTCACTAAAACAAAAACTTACTGCTAATCGACTTAGGCAATTAGATATTGTGCCTAGCACACGGTCATCACCTTCCCATGTTGTTTCCTTACTTCAACAAGCAGAACTAGGACTACCAACTGCTACTCAAATAGAATCTGTTCCATTGCAAGATCTTAATAAACTTGCAGATGAGGCTGATCAACTTATACAAGAGATAGAGACTTCTTTTTCTGAGGAAACTTCACTGAAGACTCCACATGAACTATTACCTATGAGAGAAATAGAAGCCCTTAATCAATCACTACAAACCATCAGAGGTGAAATAGCAAATAATCTGTCAAAACTAGGTCAGCTGGATGAAGATATAAACAAAGAGAAACAAAAACTTGCTGATGCTGATGATTTGAACCTAGAACAAGAAGTAAAAAACAGAATTTCTAAGCGTTTAAAAGATTTGCAGGAGGAGAAAGCCATAAGGTTAGAAGTTCTAAGTAACAATAGAGAACAACTGAGAACACAGGTCAGCAGAATAAAAAATACAATTCAAAGAATCCTTTACGAAGACACAACTCTTGCTGAAAGAATTAGAACGCTTTTCAGAGAGCAGGGAATCACAATAGCTAGTATACTAACTGCGTTAGGATTTGCAATAAGCACATTAGTGTTAACACTCACAGGTGGCACTGTCACACCTCCACCTCCACCTCCACCTTCATCTCCATCTGATCCGGGATGGGTAAAGAAACAACTCAAACACATTGCAGAACTATTAAAGAAACTAGCAGCAAAAGCTTTGGATGCACTTCCAGGAATCATTGGTTCAATTGTTAGCTGGCTGTTATCTTTTGCAGGTAAAGTTGTTGGTTTCATGGCTGAACATCTCTGGACTCTAATAGTTTTAATTGCGGGTGTTCTGCTAACGAGAATAAAGCAAAAGTAAGCCTACACCCACTCCACCAATTACTAGAGCAGTCTTCTGCGATTCATGATCATCACTAATACTAACAGCTTGATCATCACTAGTGACAGAATGATCTTCACCTGCAGCGTGATCTTCACTTGTCACGCTTTGTTTCTGTTCATTGTGATATGGCTGTAACATCGTTCTGATTTCTGAATTCAGTTCTTCACCCTTTCCAAGCGGCTGGGTGTCACTAGCAATAATGATTTCATTGTTATAATTTGTTATTGTTCCAATCTGCAGCTGGAGATCAGAAGGTAACATGTAAAGGCCGTTACCAACAGCAAAGTCAACTTTTGATCTTGCATAACGGAGAGAGTCTTGATACCTTTTGATGCTGGAAGGCAGATCAACTGCAGAGTTTATGACATCTTCTAAATTTGATAACAACTGTTTCTGTGCACCAAACCCTGTGCTTGTTCTCATTATGTTTGATCGTGTCTGTGCCTGCGAGCCTAGCAAGCACCACGCATATGTTCGGATAGATTCATTGATCCTTTCAACACCTGATCCAGTGAAACCTTTGCCGGTGTCTAATATAAAAGTAGTCCATGCATTGTGGTGCTGTTGTTCTATTGATCCTAACTGTACCTGCACATTTGAAGAAAAAGATGTATGACCTGGCCAGTAATCAAAATTATACCTCCTGTGGACACCCCATAAATATAGTGTTCCCATGCCATGGTTTTTGTCTTGCTTTTGCCTAAAGTCGGTCTTAAAATCTATATTGAATTCATTGCAGAGACGCTCATACACTTTCATGTTTATCCTATTGTTGAATGGGTTCCAGCTCTTTTCATGCGGCATTGGTGCCTGAAGTTCAGACAAGATTCTCCTGCACTGATAGTAAACGTGAAATGTGTACACACACTTTGTCAGTAAGTTTGAATTATTCATGTGGTCTGCATAGGACACTCCACATCCTGTGGTTGCACAGAATATTGCAAAGTTTAACTGATTCTGATAGAACTGAATTGGGTGAGAGTTCCACATCTTTGGAACACTATCATTTTTGATTGGGGGATTTAGGTAAGAATGGAATGGGTCAGGCACTTTAACGCGAATGGATTCTGTTTCTGTTACAGCAAAGTCCAACTCATGGAAAGAAATAGTCTTTGGATTGTAATATGGTCCAGTTTTGTATTTAACGTCTTTGTTGAATTTATACTGAATCATTTTTGTTGTTGAATAAAAAATGTTTATCACACTAACAAATGTGAAGACTGGTGTGCCAGTTAAACTTGCAAACCCTATCAACAATCAAAATGGAGGAATGAAAGTTGCACTGCATGAAATTATGTACAAGGTTACTTGGTATAATATCAGTAAAAAAAAGGCTAACAACTGGGTTAGAATTAATGGTAAAACACATTCTGTAGAAGATGGTTACTATGACTTCTGCACTTTAGAGAAAGAATTGTTTGCTCCAGTAGGTATTACAGCGAGTTTAAATCATGCAAGTCTCATTGCTACTCTTACTATGCCCAAAACTAGAGAAGTAAACGTTGAGTTTCCAACCAAACTCCTTGATATGCTTGGAATTACAAAAATATACAAGGGAACACGTCCCATTGACATGGATGTTAACAGTGTACTGTTTGTTCACATGAGAGAGCTTAACACATCCTATAATCTGTTTAATGATCAGCGTTCTGATCTGCTTAGGATTCTTCCACCGAGTGATGCCTCTTTTTGTAAAATGCACGTGCCAACATTTAAGACACTTCAGTTCAAGGACTTGGAGGAAGGGTGTCATGAATTCCTACACATTGATCTGAAAAATCAAAGTGGACAACCAGTTGATTGTTTGTTTAACATTACATTGGAAATAGTTCCATAAAATATTGAGTATTAAAATGTCGAGTGGACCTACAATAGCTTATCCTGTTGCATGTTCAACTATAGAGTTGAAAGATTTAGCAGACGCTATCGACTTTGAGAGCAATGCTGAAGTTGGTGCAGTGTATGCATTCGAGTTTACAGACACTGGTCATTACAAGAGAAAGGAAATCGACGATGAAAAGAAACCAAGATTCCTCAAACTAGGTCAAATCCGTGATGTTAATGTACCTGATCCAATTGTCGATGACACATTCTACATGTGGAAACATCAGAATAAAAAATGGGTACTTAGTCCTGTTATAAAAAAGATTGACTGGGAAATGAAGTTTGAATTTGTGAGTCCATACACTCTTGTTGGAAAAGACGACACATTCCGTAAGTCAATCAATGCTAAACCACTAATTGTTAGCCTTGTTCCTGCGATTAACAGCAGGGGAGAAGTTGCAGTTAAACCTTTCCATAAGAACAACTATCTCATTCACAGAAAACAAAGTGTTGAAAAGGACGCTGACACCATTGTCGATTTTATACCCAAGCTTCCAATAGGGCAGAATGCAACTATGATATTTGATATAGTTGTCAGGAAAAGGGAAGAAACCACAAACACTGTTCTAATGAGAGGAATAAATCTCAACTGGAGACCATTAAATGTTGAAGAAGTCAGAGTATTTATTGCTGTTCAAAAGGATTCTAACACAATAAAAAAACAGACGTCAAACCAAAATGTTGTTGTTAACGCAGATATAAATAATTTAACAGAAATAAGAAGTATTAATCTTACTTATCTTGATTTGATTGCTTTCTACTATACAGATAAGGTGTTAAGCAATGAACAGCTTCAAAGCTTAGCAGAAACACTGGCCAGTGAGAATTAAGATAAATATTTTATATTTTGCATTAAAAAGATGACTAGCAGTGTGAAGCTTTATCCTAATATTGATGAAAGTGCAGCAGAAAGTCAACAATTCAGACTGGCACACATTAGTAATATACAAAAACAACTAGAAGATGAATTAGAAAAATATTCTCGCGCTAGACGTAAGTACTCAACAACTTACAACAGCCTTTCTAATGCCAGCACTGGTTCTACTATCCTTGCATCAGCTGCAGGTGTAACGGGAACAATTCTGTTAGCTACCGGAGTAGGGACTCCAGTTTCTCTAATCCTAGGTGGTGTCGCAGCAGCAGTTGGTGGTTTATCATTTATAGCATCAGCTATAATGAAAAAAATTGTGAAAAAGCTTGAAAAACACGAATCCATTTCCACTCTTGCATCATCAAAATTGTCTAGCCTAAAACTGTCTATCAGTAAAGCACTTGAAGATTCAAAAGTTTCTGACGAAGAATTCAAACAGATACAAACAGACTTTGATGACTACAAAAGTAAGAAAGCAAGTATTCAAACAAAAACACGAGCTGAATATAACAAGCCAATCGATATAGAAGATCTGAAAAAGCAGTTTTTAAAAAAGGGGATTCAAATAGGACGGGAAGAAAAAGTAAAAATAGAATCACTTGTAAAGAGTTAACTATTCGTTTAGACAGTCACATTGCATGTATCAGATATAATTCTAACAGTGAAAGAACATATGAAGTAAAGTTTGTAAATGAGAGAGCGTATTGAGCTTAAGAATGTTGTATAAGAGAAAGGGGGAATGTACGTTCTGGGTTACTGATTCCGACAGACCCGGCATTGGTTCAAAACAACCTTACTTTACTGTATTTTTTTTGTATGGATTTATGCAGTATTTTTCTGATTTTGTCGCATGTTTCATTTTAGTAAAAGTTTAGTCCAGAAGCCTATTTTGCGTTAATATTTAGGGTCTGTCGGAATCGGTGAGCCAGAACGTACATTCCCCCTTTCTCTTAAGCTGAGCATGCGCACTCACAAAGTAAACTGGTTCCCGATTTCGGTTTATGACACGAACCAATGGATGTCGAGTACCTTCCAAATAAGGACATTTCCGTTCGATTACGATTGCTGCCTTTGCAACGGACAAGTGGCTGAGTGAATGGAACATTCATCAAAACACTGATGTCATGTTATAGGTCAAGAGCTGCTGCGCAGTTTCGTATGTCGTGAATGCACTGTTTTGCTGAGGACAAAGCCGTAACTAGCCTTTGAAATGAGACATTTTTTGGCGGGGGAATATCGACTACAGAAGACAATCAATGCCACACATGTTCACATTTTGTCTTTATTGACAGATAAATAGGACACTTTTGACAAAAACACCGACACACATGGATGATAGGTATGTTATGGAAACATAATCTGCTAAAATACCCAAAACAGTGTTTTGAACGATTTGGTCAATTTTGCACTGGCCCACCTGCCCTTAAAGGACACAAAGGAAGAATATCCTCTTATTGAGAATTAAAATACACTGAGAGAAAAGATTCAGCAGTGGTATAGTTTTGGTTGGAATAGGATTGACTACGATGGCACATGCACAGTGTTGCTGTTTGTCTGTAGAAGTTCTATGATCAGGTTTCGTTTGTGATACGCTAGACTGGTCAAGTGAGCCCCCCAATCGTTTTATATTAATTGTTTGCAAGTAAACACACAAAGACTATTTCATGTCCTTGGAAGTTTCTTTTATTTTGCAGATATGTTAGGTATGTTTCTCTCCTGTACCTTAGCAACACTACTTGAGATAGGGTGGATAATACTCATCTTATTTTGCGCAGAAGGTCAGGTGAAGTGGGCATGGCTTGGTGCAAAAGACTATTTCTCATCGGTAAATGTAAGTGCATGTCAGCGCCCCCCCCCCCCCCCCCCCTCTTTTATTGTCTGTATGTCCTTGTTCTGTTTATCTTGAATTCAGTAGATTACACAGAAATTGCCAGCAGTCAGTTTTTCCTCTCTCTTGCTGTTGTTTTTTTATTTGATTTTATTTGAATGCTGTTGTTTTGTTTCATCTTGAATTCAGGTTACACACTAATTGTCCAGTCGCCTGAATCAGTGAATGTGATGCTGGCATTGCATAACATGTACCAGTTTCATGGTGCACTGGAGTTTTACAATTCTCCAAGTGTTTGATGTGAATTAATACCTCTGTGGAAAAAAAAGTTAAGAGTAAAATATCTGACAACTGCACGGAGAAAAGTGCAGAACGCGGATATGACATGACTTGGTTTGTGAGTTTTTTTGTTGACTGATGTGTAGAGTCTATTCCTGTTTGATACTTGCATTCTCCCAGTAAGGTCATATATTGTACTACGTTGCAAGCCCCTGGAGCAATTTTTTGATTAGTGCTTTTGTGAACAAGAAACACTTAACAAGTGGCTCTATCCCATCTCCCCCCTTTCCTCTATCCCATCTCCCCCCCTTTCCCTCGTCGCGATGTGACCTTCGTGGTTGCAAACGACGTTAAACACCAAATAAAGTAAAGTATTCCTGTTTGATACTCTTTTTGAAACTTTTAACTTGTATACGTGAAATTTTGTGTGATGGAGTGGAAGGAGTAAGTAGTGATTTGAAGTAGTAGGTAGGTGAATGAAGTCACCTAGATCACGGGGGATAACCGGTCAAAGGCCGAACAGAAGCCGAAGGCCGCTCATGACACGTGTGAAGGCAAGTTTTGTCTGTTTTCTAGGTATTGTTTGATTTATGTCGGGATTTAAGGTAAGCTACTGATTCAGCGATGACTAAATTTGTTTCTCGATGCATAAAAAGTCAGGGAGCGATTGATATTTGCCCGTAAATAGCCTTCAAAGCTGAAAATGTCCGCGATCGAGCACCGGAAATGGCTGTTCGATGGGTTTTGCAAGTAGAAATGTGCTTTATTTCACCAAATCAGCTCGTATTTGGTGTGGATACGGGATTCTAGAGGACGAAGGAGTCATAAGAGGTGCAAAGAAGTGCTATTTGGGAGTAGAATAAATCTTCCGAGACAGTAGACAAGAGAAGGTCATATTTGAGAGATGCGCGTAGGCCGATTGTCTTTCCGACAAGCGAATGATACAGCAGATTAATCATTCGTTTTGACCAGAAACCTAGTCTCTAGTTTTTATGAATGAGTTTTTTAATTAAAACAATCACGAGAACTCTCTCGCTTAGCCTAATGGCTGTTCGATGGGTTTCGCAAGTAGAAATGTGCTTTATTTCACCAAATCAGCTCGTATTTGACATCGGTTTGGTATCTATATATATATACGACTTGTGTCTGTGTGTCTGTGTATTTGTGTATTTGTGTATTCGCCATGCACGGCCAAAGTTCTCGATGGATCTGCTTCAAATTTGGTGGGCTTATTCAGAGAGACCCCGGACACAACCTCATCGATGAGATATTTCAACACGTGCTCTCAGCGCGCAGCGCTGAACCGATTTTGGTTCCACCTCAGCTATTTTGGTTCCACCTCAGCTACCCGGGCCCCCATACCGACACACCATAGCCGCTACACCACATCACAACGCCAAAGTTCTCGGTGGATCTTTTTCAAATTTGGACACCGTATTCAGCTACACCCCGGACACAATATCATCGATGAGATATTTCAACACGTGCTCTCAGCGCGCAGCGCTGAACTGATTTTGGTTTTTGTGTTCATTTCACCATTATAAGTAACTCTTCCTTATCTTCTCCAGTGTTTGGCGTTTATCTCCCTTCCTTCGTGTGGCTTTCCCGTTCAGTTGTAAGTTACTATTACTATTTTTAGAATGTCACTGCGCTGTCCACTGCGCTGTCCACTGCGCTGTCCACAACGCTTCCCTTGCACCCGTAAGTTGTTCTTACTGTCAAAGTGAAAAGGTCGAATCAATTTATAGCCATGCGAAAAATACACTCTCACCTATCTCTATATATTTATAGATACAGATATGCATATATATATACGGCTTCTCTCTGTGTGTGTGTGTTTGTGTGTGTGTGTGGGCAAAAACCTGTGTATTGTAGAGTTCTGTTTGTGATGTGGTCTAGCGGCTTTTGTCTGTCTGTATGTTCTGGCATGTGAGAAGCCACAGCAGATAATATAGGGCTAAGAAATAAGCTCTAAAATTCTCAATCCCGTTTGACAGGACTTCGCCTTCAAAGGTGATTGTGGTGAACCGCCACGCTGTCTGTCTCTGTCTCGCGCCGTTCACCCCAAATTCCCGTTTCTGAGGTTCTATTGTTAGAATGTCACTGCGCTGTCCAGAACGCTTCCCTTGCACCCGTAAGTTGTTCTTACAGTAAAACCTGAGTCTAGCGGACCCTTGTTGTAACGGCCACCTGCTACATACGGACAGTTTATCATGGCACGAACACGATTTCAACAATAACTAACCTTTAACGGGCGGACACCTGCCACTTACGGACGCGGACACGATTTTTCGGACCGTAGGAAGTGTAAACACTGTCACAAACGGACACAACGTACATAAAAACGCAACTTCGAAAACTCGACTGTTATGCAGACAGTGCTCGGCAGCCGTAGCCGTAGCACAAATGGTTGTTGATTGGTTGTCCTGTCCCTTTTCTGACCAATCAGTGGCTTGTTTAGATGGAGACCCACTTTCGCTCACTCACTTTCGCTTTTCCGCATTGTGGATACAGTCACAATCAAAAGCAACAGTAGACTACTGTGTTTGAAAATGGAATCTCCAGCAGGAAAAAGAAAAGCGTTGACTTTAGAGCAGCGTGTCGCTGCCTTGAAAAAACTAGATAGCGGCCAATCATGCCAAGATGTGGCGAAGGAGATGGGATGTGGTAAAACACAGATCGCGAGGATCAAATCGGAAAAAGAAGACGTGATGATCTCTCTCTCTTTGTAAGCAATCGTTCGAAGGAAACAATAGTTAATTTATGCCTATGGAATAACTCTCTAATTGCTTATCGTGGCAAGACAATGTTTCTACGTGATTGGGTTACATCTGATATATGCTATGTGAAGGATTTATACGAGAATAATATGTTTTTACCATTTCACAGGATTTGTGAAAGAGTTGGGCATAAACCAACAAGACTATTTGAATATGGGGCAATTCGCACAGCAATAGCATCCCTTTTTTTGAAGATGAATGATAATGGAATACAAGCTATGAAGGTAATGGATTATCAAAAAATAAGTACATTTAAACCCAGGCAGTTTCGTAAATTAATGGTAGACGCCTATCAAACTGACACTATTGCAGTCAGTTTCTGGAAAAGAAAGATGGGAATTGAAACAAACAAGGACATTTGGCAGATAGCAAGCAACGCATCAAAAGAAGTAAGATTGAGACTGCTACACTGGAAAATAACTCATAACATTTATCCAACGAACATTATATTGTATAAAATCATTAAAATGGGCATTGCTGAGAGTATTAGTTGTACACATTGTACAGAAGAGACAGATTATATCGAACATTTCTTTTATTATTGTATAAAAATAAGCAAAGTGTGGAATCTTGTTGAAGAAGCCTTCTTCACCGCTTGTTCAAAGAGAATTCATGTTGATGTGCGGGATGCCCTATTTGGCCTAGTTAAAAGGAATTCTATTTCATCCGCTGAAGCAAACTATGTCAATTTGCTGATCTTGATTGCAAAAATGTGCATAGGTATTTATAGATACGGTACCCCTTTAGAGATCGGATGTATTTTTGAAAAAGAGTTAAGTTTAAGAAAAATAATTGACTTGTGACTCGCATATATGTTGCTATCTGTGAAATTGAAATAAAGAAACGTTAGGTAACAAAAGGAGAAATGATGACGGAAGAAAATATAGGACAAAATGTAAAAAAAAAAATTAAAAAAAAATAGGTGGAGAGAGAGAAGATAGAACGAGAGGAGACAGTGAGAGAGAGAGAAAGAGAGAGAGAGAGAGAGAGAGAGAGAGAGAGAGATTGGCTGACTATGGGAGAGAGAGACCGACGACCGACAGAGTATGGGGGAGAGGAGAGAGAGAGAGAGAGAGAGAGAGAGAGACGAAGCAAAAAAGAACAAAGAAGAAGACAGAAAATTCCGAAGAACAAAATTCAGAAAAAAACAGACAAGTCGAAGAGAAAGAAAGTGGATGCAGAGAAAGACAGACTAGGGAGTGAGTGAGAGAGAGAGAGAGAGAGAGAGAGAGAGAGAGAGAGAGAGAAAGAGAGAGAAAGTGAGAGAGAGAGAGAGAGAGATGTTGTGTGGACAAGTGTGAGAAAGAGAGAGAGAGAGGAGAGAGAGAGAGGGTAAATGTAAATTTAAAAAAAAATAAAAACAATTGTCCATGATCTGTTTACTGTCCATTGAGTGTGAAGCTGAGAGAAAGAGTGAGACTGAAGGAAAACAATAATAACTTAATAAGAATTAAAATGATTATAAAAAATAAAAAAAATAAAAAAACTTCCGATATAAAAAAAAAAAAAAAAAAAAAAAAAAAAAACGCATGCACATGTGTGATTAACAATGTCTGATCTAAAGAAAAAAAAAAAAGAAAAAAAAATAGTTAACAGCTAAATTTTTGTTCCATGCATTTATGCTGAGACTAGAAAAACTGAATGAAACAAGAGCTGACCCAATTTGGTCGAGACACACTGCGGAATTTCCCGTTGAATGACTGATGAAGAGTCAGCTATTTTTAGCTTTGTGACGTCCGACTTGCGTAAGTTTGATGCACAGTGTGTGTAGGGAACGGGTTAGGTGGGGGGGGGGGGGGGGGGGGGGGGTTGTTGTTGTTGTTGTTGTTGTTTGCTACATGTATCATTTGTTTACTCACATTTTCAGTGAGTCTCATGTTCAATCCAATAAATACATACTACAGGACTGACAAAAAGTGTCTTGTTCATTTTACGTGCTCTTTGTAAAATATTGCCCCGGCCCCTCCACCTGTGAAGAAGGGACACCTGTCTAATAGGGACACTATTACCATTCCCCAAGGGTGTCCGTTAGAGACAGGTTTTACTGTACTGTCAAAGTGAAAAGGTCGAATCAATTTATAGCCACGCGAAAAATACACTCTCACCTATCTCTATATATTTATAGATATAGATATACATATTTATATATACGGCTTCTCTGTGTGTGTGTTTGTGTGTGTGTGTGTGGGCAAAAACCTGTGGATTGTAGAGTTCTGTTTGTGATGGGGTCTAGCGGGTTTTGTCTGTCTGTATGTTCTGGCATTTGAGAAGCCACAACAGATAATATAGGGCTAAGAAATAAGCTCTAAAATTCTCAATCCCGTTTGACAGGACTTCGCCTGCAGAGGTGATTGTGATGAACCGCCACGCTGTCTATCTCTGTCTCGCGATTCACCCCGGCGAAGCCGGGTATTCCTCTAGTATATATATATATATATATATTTTCTAATCCTACCGCGAACTGGATAGCAGATGCGGCATGACTGTTGCACCACACTTTGAAGTAATCCCACACTTTGAAGTAAATTACTTCAAAGTGTGGGGATGTGCCCCACACTTTGAAGTAAACCCATTTTTTGAGTCACTTGAGAAAAAGTGACTATGTAATCGGTCAGTGTTAGTCTGTCCGGCCGGCCGGCCGTCCGGCCAGCCGGCCGTAGACACCACCTTAACGTTGGACTTTTCTCCGAAACTATCAAAGCGATCGGGCTCATATTTTGTTTAGTCGTGACCTCCAATGACCTCTACACTTTAACGATGGTTTCGTTGACCTTTGACCTTTTTCAAGGTCACAGGTCAGCGTCAAAGGAAAAATTAGACATTTTATATCTTTGACAAAGTTCATCGGATGTGATTGAAACTTTGTAGGATTATTCTTTACATCAAAGTATTTACATCTGTAGCCTTTTACGAACGTTATCAGAAAAACAAGGGAGATAACTAGCCTTTTCTGGTCGGCAACACACAACTTAACGTTGGGCTTTTCTCGGAAACTATAAAAGTGACCGGGCTCAAATTTTATGGGAACGTGACTCATTGTGTTGTGAATAGCAATTTCTTCCTGTCCATCTGATGCCTCATATAATATTCAGAACTGCGAAAGTGACTCGATCGAGCGTTTGCTCTTCTTGTTACTTCATAAGTGTGGGGGGATCTTCCCACACTTTGAAGTAAACTCAGTTTTTACTTCAAATTGTGGGGGGATCTTCCCACACTTTGAAGTAACTTACTTCAAAGCGTGGGACTTTTGCATCGCCTGTTTGAGCCTGATGATTTTGTCAAAAAAAATGGCAAAGTCTTTTGGATGAGTGAACAGAAAAAGTGAGCGAGCCAAGAAACAGTGATGTTTGTTATCAGGCTTTAAGCAATGTCCCATTGTTGAGTGTGACGAAAACTCGTGGTGACGATTTTAAAACATGTTGGGTCACGCATGGTCCAATCTTACATGGTCCAACCTTACATGGTTCAACCTTACATGGTCCAACCTTACATGGTGCAACCTTACATGGTCCAACCTTACATGGTCCAATCTTACATGGTCCATATATATATTATTGGATCATGTAATATTGGACCATGTAAGATTGGACCATGTAAGATTGGATCATGTAAGGTTGGACCATGTAAGGTTGGACCATGTAAGGTTGGACCATGTAATATTGGACCATGTAAGATTGGACCATGTAAGGTTGGACCATGTAAGATTGGACCATGTAAGATTGGACCATGTAAGGTTGGACCATGTAAGATTGGACCATGTAAGGTTGGACCATGTAAGGTTGGACCATGTAAGGTTGGACCATGTAAGATTGGACCATGTAAGATTGGACCATGCAAGGTTGGACCATGCAAGGTTGGACCATGCAAGATTGGACCATGCAAGGTTGGACCATGCAAGGTTGGACCATGTAAGGTTGGACCATGTAAGGTTGGACCATGTAAGATTGGACCATGTAAGGTCGGACCATGTAAGGTTGGACCATGTAAGGTTGGACCATGTAAGATTGGACCATGCGTGACCCAACATGTTTTAAAATCGTCACCACGAGTTTTCGTCACACTCAACAATGGGACATTGCTTAAAGCCTGATAACAAACATCATTATGTTTCTTGGCTCGCTCACTTTTTCTGTTCACTCATCCAAAAGACTTTGCCATTTTTTTTGACAAAATCATCAGGCTCAAACAGGCGATGCATAAGTCCCACGCTTTGAAGTAAGTTACTTCAAAGTGTGGGAAGATCCCCCCACAATTTGAAGTAAAAACTGAGTTTACTTCAAAGTGTGGGAAGATCCCCCCACACTTTGAAGTAAAAAATGGGTTTACTTCAAAGTGTGGGGCACACACTTTGAAGTAATTTACTTCAAAGTGTGGGATTACTTCAAAGTGTGGTGCAACAGTCGTGCCGCGTCTGCTATCCAGTTCGCGGTAGGATTAGAAAATATATATATATATACCAAACCGATGTCAAATACGAGCTGATTTGATCGCGGACATTTTCAGCTTTGAAGGCTATTTACGGGCAAATATCAATCGCTCCCTGACTTTTTATGCATCGAGAAACAAATTTAGTCATCGCTGAATCAGTAGCTTACCTTAAATCCCGACATAAATCAAACAATACCTAGAAAACAGACAAAACTTGCCTTCACACGTGTCATGAGCGGCCTTCGGCTTCTGTTCGGCCTTTGACCGGTTATCCCCCGTGTAGATAGAAGTAGATCCCAAAGGTAAGGAGAACACCAAGTGGGTGCCTCTTTAGTGTCTTGCACTGAACGAACTACACTTGCTCTCGTTTTGGACTTTTGAGGAGTTCACTGGCACAGACCGACGAATCACTTGATGCAACATGTAACTGTCAGTTTATATTTCTCTTTAATTCCTTTTCCTTTCCTCTCCAGTCGTCTTCTCTCAAGTTCTGTTATGTACAGTTCTCCCAAAAATCTCACACGCTATGATGTACATAGAAAACGGTGTGGGCAAAGCCACCAATCAGAAGTTAGCAAACAAAACTGACATCAGAACCAAGCTCGAGTTCGAAATTTCTAGTAAAATTGAACTGTGTATAAGAATATAGATAACTAGTAGTATTGTGCTGTTAATGTAAAGTTATTTATATATGCGCTGTATGATGCTGTGCTGAAAACTAGTACTGTAATTGGTAATTTGTAAATTCTCGCCTTTGTCTATCGAGCGTTGGATTAATTAACCTGTTATGTATTGTCCCGCTGAAAATGTATTATATAACAGAATTATGGGAACAACAACAACAACACACACACACACACACGCACACACACACACACACACACACACACACACACGCACACACACGCACATACACGCAGACATTAGTTAAATTGTTGTTGAATTAAAAAGTAATCTAATGGAAATGTAACCTGTAATGTAAAAGAAAACAAAATTAAAATTTCATTAAAAAAAAAAGACCAATGAAGAAGGATATGCTCACCGCCCAAAAAGAAAAAAAAAAGAAAAAAAAAGACGAAAAAAAAAAGACGAAAGAGGCAAAAAAGATGGGTTGAACTTGAAGCAGCCTTGCATGCAACTGAGGTCAAAAAAAAAAAAAAAAAAAAAAAAAAAAAATGACATCGCATCTCATTGGTCAAGCAAGTAAACAAATCACAATCTTACAAACACACGGCTGAACACGTAACCTGAAAAAGGAAAGTGACATTCTAACACCCTCTTAATGAGGCTTTGCTGAGCGCTTCAAACAACAACACAAGAACATCCTACCGGGAGGCTTCACCCGGTTCCTTCATAAAAGTTGCGTAACGACTACCTGCAAGTCAGCGCTACCCGTTCCTCTGTTGGAAAGGCGGCTTAAGTTTAAAGGATCAAAAACCAGCCTGAAGTGAATGGACAGAGACGTCATTGCTGAAATACAGCGCCTTTTGTCGTGTAAAGCAATCCACTGAGTCATTGCTAAAATACGCCTTTTGTCGTGTAAAGCAATCCATCGAGTCATTGCTGAAATACAGCGCCTTTTGTCGTGTAAAGCAATCCATCGAGTCATTGCTGAAATACAGCGTCTTTTGTCGTGTAAATCAATCCACCGAGTCATTGCTGAAATACAGCGTCTTTTGTCGTGTAAATCAATCCACCGAGTCATTGCTGAAATACAGCGCCTTCTGTCGTGTAAAGCAATCCAAGACATTGCTGAAATACAGCGCCTTTTGTCGTGTTAACCCTCAACATTGATGCAAAACTCCCAGTTTTTGACCGCTCATGCGATCGGCACCTGCATCAGTAGGAATGGCATAGCACACAAAATATGCAAGCTAGTTGCAAGCCAATTGTGTGAACTTTCTTCTCATATGTAAAATTTATCAAGTTTTGCCTGTTATGATTTTTGGTCGAGTTTTAATTGGTCCCTTCCATTTTTTTTCTGTCGATTTTGGGGGTACCCTTATTTGAGCCGCGGTCATGTGATCAATGTTAAAGAAATCTTTGATCCGAAATGTGATTCAGATAGTCAAGTGGACGGCCTTAAAAAGCATACAAAGTTTGAGTGAAATGACACAGGAATGTATGCTTTAATTGGGGTGCGAAATTTGTCGCAATAATATTTTTGTTAAGTTTATAAAATTACAACCCTGTGGATGGCTCGTCACAATACGCATTGTATCCATATCAAGAGCCTCAAGTGACAATTGTATTCTGACCATATTTTAACGGAAAATACAACAACATAAACAAACATAAAACATTACCAAAATAAAATATGTTACATCAGAAAATTGAAATGACTGTACATAATTATCACATGTTTATGTACATTAAAATTACATGCATACCTGCAAGTTATATTTGTATGAAATCTGGACACATCTTTGATTTTTAGTAAGCGGAATTTCTAAAAAAAAACAGCTGACAAATCTGTCACACTTGATCGCATGTCCTTCGCTCTTCAGCAAATCAGTCAATGCAAAATGAAATGAGTTGACACAACTGACATAGCGTACATAGATTAGAATTCCATCAACGCACTCATAATCGATTTCTGATGTCAATAATTAGTTCAACGAATTGATGTTACAGCAAAACTTAACAAAAGCAGCAAAGCAAGAGTCAAAGCAGCAAATAAATCTTTAAAAAAAAAATATAAAAAAATACAAACAAATACTGCATGACCATTTCACGTATTGAAATAACGGCTACGGCACAATTAATAACATGAAGAAATGCAAGAACAACAACAATAACAAAGCTTTTCTGCATCCTGTTAACAAATCACGCAAAGTACAGTAATGATAAAAACATTAATACTAATGAGTAAATGTACATTACTTGCTTCTGTCCTGATTTTGGCATCGCCAGTCTCTCGTGTTCCGGATTAAAAGAATAAAAAATAATCATAGAAGTCGGTGACGATACAACTGTTGTGCATAAGGGGTCAATCCGCTATTGCCGCAGCCCGTTGTTGCCGCGGCCCGTTATTGCCGCGGCCCGTTGTTGCCGCGGCCCGTTATTGCCGCTGCCCTTTTTTTTCTTTTTTTTGATTTTTTTTAAATTTTTTTTTTCATTATGTACATGTACATTAATTTTTATTGACGAGAAAATCTCTTACGCAAGGAGAAAGGAAGACCCCCAGCGGAAGTTTTCGCCACGTCCGCAGGGATTGGATATTCTCATGACGATTCTTGTCTCCCTCTCTCTCTCTCTTTTCCTCCCTCCATCTCTTTCTATCCCTCCATCTCTCTACCTCCATCCCACTATCTCTTTCCCTCCATCTCTCCCCTCTCTTCTCTGTCTCCCTCCCTCCATCCCTCCCACACTTCCTCTCCCCCCTCTCTTCTTCCCTCCCTCCCTCCCTCCATCCCATCTCTACTCTCTCACTCTCCCTCCCTCTCTCTTCCTCCCTCCCTATCTCCCTCTCTTCCTCCCTCCCTATCTCCCTCCCTTCCCCTCTCTCACTCCCTCACTCCTCTCTCTCTCCCTCCATCCCACTATTTCTTTCCGTCCCTCCCTCTCTCCCTCCCTCTCTCCCTCTCATTCTCCTTCCCTCCCTCCCTTAATCCCACTAAGTCTCACCCTTCCCCTCTCTCCCTCCGTCCCGCTCACTCCCTCCTTTCCTCCCTCTCTCTCCCCCCCACCCTCTCTCTCACTCAATCCCTCCTTCTCCCCCCCATCCCTCTCTCTCCCTCAGTCCATTCCTATATATATCTCTCTTCCTCTCCATTTATCTCTCCCTCCATAGCTCTCTCTCGCTCCCCCCCTAGCTCTCACCTTCCCTCTCTTTCTCCCTCTCTCCACCCCTCCTTCCATCTCTCTATCTCCCTCCCTCCCTTTATTTCTCTCGCTCCCTCCATCCCTGCCCTTAGAACTGTACCCGCGGAATACGCGCGATATAAGCCTCTGATTGATTGATTGATTGATTGATTGATGAAAATATGTTTGACGTAATAGCAGAGAACACTGAATCCAAGGAAACTAACATCACATTTCAAGTTCTTTTTCAGACACCGGATTTTGTTCCCTTTCATGGAAATCAACGCACGAATTTGGCCAAACAAGGAATCGCCGGAATAACTTAGTTATTTCGTTGTGAAGACAGGTTTGATCCCGAAAAAGTTTCAAAATGTCATGGATCTACCAATGCGGAAGAAAAGGGATTTACAAATCACACAGTTCTCGAAGAGATAGCTTAGTACATTGAATTTGGTAATCTTTGATTGCAAGATCTTGAACCACGCATTTGTTCTCATTCTCGTGGACTCAAGACCGAGTTTTACGGAACAAATGCTGATAGCAGTTTGGTTTCCGTGAGGCAACATAGCGGCATTGTCCGCGCGGAAACGGCAAAGTAGAAACAACGCGTTCGACAAAACAAAAAACACCCACATGTCACACGTGTTCTCCTTAATTTTGAACCGTTGTTCCTTCCAGCCACAAAGCGCTTTTTCTATGTTCATGATGTCACAGAACTCAGAATTTAAGTGTGCAGTACAAAACTCTCCAGTTCTACACCCTGGATCTCTGAAGCATTGCCTAGCCAACGAAAAAAATAAGTATAAACTGTATTAGTAGTTCAAATGCCTACAAGATTTTGAACATTACAACACTATCATTTGACTTATTCCATAATATTGTGCCAGTCACCTTGCCAAAATAAGCACAGACGGAAAGTATACATTTAAACCATGAAGCAAATATGGCCTGGACAAAGCGAACGTCAAAGTCGAGATGTTCCTATAATATGTACGAGCCAAGACTACATCTTTGCACCGAAGATATTTAACGGTTTATATGACACCTCAACAGAAAATGGCCCAACTTCTTCTTCTGCGTTCGACGGTTCCTTTCTTCTTCTACACAATCATTTGTCGTAGTAAGCGTAGACATCCGGTCTGCTCCCCGCCTAATGGCCGATGTCTTCCGTCTTCGGGGGACTACGTGGGTTTAAATTTGGAGTGGTCCTTCTCCTAGAGGAGTTTCCTTGCAGGGATAGTGAGCCTCCTCTGCCCTCGTTTTAATTTTGGAGTGATCTTCTCCTAGGACAGCTGCCTTCCAGGGTTGACGAGCCTGTCCTGCCCGGCTATTTAACCCATAGTTGGGGGTTGGTTCGTGGGCACCAGGGCGTATCCACACGCCGGTGGGCCAATGGCCCAACAAAGCCGTCTTCCCCGTAAGCTCGATCTATTTCGGGTGTGGGGCGCGGCGCGTTGCCCTCCTTTTGAGGTGGTTTATCAAGTTATGCTGAATCATCCAAGTCATGAGAAGCTATCTTGTTTCAGTCGGTGTACTACCAAAAAAAGTACGCACAGAATGTTTTACTCCTAGTACACCTATCGTACGAGCAAAGACTTTCCCAAGATACGAAAAATTACTCCGTATTTACTCCACACAATTTGTTTGTTTGTTTATTTGTTTGTTTTTCTGTTATTGTTTTTTAAATTTCATTTTCAAGTTGTAGTCGATTCTGTTTTTTGTTTGTTTAATTGTTCAAAAAATAAGGTCGTGACAGTGCCGACTCAACCTTTTAAAATCAGGATATGACGTCATCATAAATGTTTATCGAAAAAATGAGGGGAAAAACACGTCCGGGGATATCATTATTGTTAGTACCGTGCACCTGACGGTGGGAGCAATTTTCTCGTGCTACACCGGCAAGACAAGCCTAGTATCGGGGATTCGCCGACGAACACGACATACAGCAAGACAGCTACGTGTACTAAAACAACGATATTAATGAAGATGGAGAGGATTTGAGGTAAATACGCTTTCCTGTCTCCATGCGATTCAGATGATCGTGCACGGGCAGTGATGAATCCTTGACTTCACGAAAAGGTAAGGTCGGTACGGCGTGCGTATAACCTCACTTACGGGTCAGTACCTCGCGATTTAGACTGAGAACGACATTTCGATAATGTATATATATATCTCGTTGGGACAAACATTGACCTTGCAATTCAGACTTAGACAAATATCAGATAGTTTTATGCCATTTTGGAACACACACTGAAAAATGGTGTGTGGTAGTGTGTTTGGCAGGAGCAGAGGGAAAAAGGAGGACAGGTGCGATGGTTTTTGTTCTTGGTTTTGAAAGACGACAGGCGTTACGGGCTAGAACTTGCTCAGTCATACACGCAGGAGGAGTGATAACTAACTTCCTTGTAGCCGCGTCGTTGTTATTGACTGCGAAGTATATTTACATCGGAGTAACCAGTGAGCAATAGAACTGTATGATTAGTGTTCGGGGGATAAGAGAAAAGTACTCCGAAATATTTACTCCGAAGTTATTCATTTCCTTACATTTTCACTTGTAGAAAACATGTCGAACGAGCCAAGAACTCCCCTAAAAAACTAGCACTTAGCCCTGTCACAAAATGTGTAGGCTACGCCACATCATTTTACTCTGAGTGAACACATTGTAACAAGAATGTTTACTCCAGAGTAAATATTTCGTGGAGTATCTTTCTCTTGTGCGAAAGCACGAAAATTTACTCCAGAATAATGTGACTCTTCGAACATGTTACTGCACATATTACACCCAGAACGAATTGACGATTTGTTGCTTGTTTGTCTGTTTGTTTGTCTGTATGTTCGTTCTTGTCCGTTCTCCTGAATTTTAGTCACTGCCTGCAAATTGCGGTACTCAGTTTCGCATCTGCAGAATTTTGTTGTTGTTGATTGTTCTCAATTAGTTCTCCCATGTTGTTAAAAGCGACATTCAACCCCGAAGAAAAGCACACAGAGCACCCAAAATCACTATGTCACACGCTTTCCTTCTTTGCCACTACTAAAGCAAACGTGTGCAAGATTGTATGTTACACGCTTTGGAGCATGTGCAAGAACGGATTCAAACTCGAAATCGTCCCTCCAAAAGCCAAAAAATGCACACACGACTTTTATTTCTCCTGCTGTTATCGTTTCCTCTCTTTACAAATTCTTCAACGCTGAGAATACTGAAAACGGCATCCCAGACGACAGAACTGTTTCCATACGCGAATTTAGCTGCCCTTGGAAAGTGGCTCGCTCACGAGGCTTGTTAGTCTCTAGAAGGACAGAGTTATGAACATAGATATGACAAAGATCCCGGAAAGAACAAACATTTCGCAGATGCAGACACAGAAAGACGTCATGAAGATTGCATGCTTCAAAAAAGATACAGACTGTGACGATGACTGTGACGTCATTCACATATACCGAGACGTCATTCGGTCACTCAGTCTCGTCAAAAAGTAGATCTCTCCACAATGGCTGCTCCTGTGTTTAGGTTTATCAAGCCTGAGTACGCAAAACGTGTTTGTTCTCTCATCTGTTGAAGCTGTGAGACATAAATGCTATTCCGACTTGGTCGTGTGACAAGAGTTCCACACTCGATTAGCAGTGATGTCTAACTCAGCCTGACGGCTTCGTTAGACAATCAACGTAATCTCGTGTGGAAGAAAACATCTGTCACACGACCAAGTCTGAATAGCAGGTAATATATACCTTTCTCTGTTTGCTGCATTAACTGACTGACATTTGAAAATGTGGCTCAATGTGTGTAAAAAGAATGTGCATTTTTTTTGCTGCCAGCGACCAAAACCTTGCGTTGAAAGTTGTTTTTTGAATAGACTAGTTATCCAAATACATCCTTTGCGTGATATAGAGGCGTGGAAAAAGAGCCAACATTTAAAAGACAGTAGTGTGTAATCCCGTCGAAGAATGGGGGTTGAATATGGTCAATAAGTATATGCAAGAATCTGTCATGGCGTCGAAAGAAGGAAAGAGCCCGCTTGAATTATTTGGCAGGCTCCTGCTTCTAATAAACTTTTTTTGCAAAGAACATTTTTGTGTTGGATGAAAGAGGATGAATGAACGAACGTTTTGGTATAACATGGTGGCAAATTTATGCCGTAAGCAATGAATAACAGACTTGTGATTCCAACCTTACCTAGTCATTCTGGAGAAAAAAAGCGTTACGCGATTTTGGGTGCTTTCAGTTTTGTAAGAACTGTACTCCGAACACGTGCGCGACCGGTAAATCCTTCATACAAACCAGACAGGAAATGAATGCAGTGTTTAATGAGACCAAAAATGAGCTCGACGGAGCTGCCAACTTCGTTCATTTCGCTTGGAAAAGTGATGCGAGATGTACGTTATTATCCTTGTGTAAATTCGGTATCGGTCAGTCAAACGGTCGTACAGTCCGCGGTAAATGTAAGATGGCCGCCAAAGATCGATTTCGAGGTTCACACAGTCTACTAAGTCTAACTTTGTTGATTTTGTGTAAAGAAAAATTACTTATAACCAAAATAAAACGTTCTCGTTTTGCCGAGATGTTGTGACAAGCGTGACCTAACTAGTCTCCCTTGGTCATTTGCATATGATTTATCAATGACAACAGGACTTTCACACCTGCGTGCGAGATGGACGAGCCCAGCCCTACGGGTAAGTGTGCATGGTCGTCATCCAAATAGTAACGTACATCACTTTTGAGAGTGAAACTGCTATAAATCGAGTGATTTCTTACGAAACATGACAAAAACAATGTTTGAAAGGAAAAAGTATTCGTACCTGAATGATTCAGTCGAAAATCGAATGTTGTTGAATTTTTTTTTTTTTGGGGGGGGGGGGGGGAGGGGGGGTGGTGGTTTTGTGTAGGTGTTAGTGGTGCTTGGTTACCCATAGGTCTGTGACATTCTTAGTTTACAGGGCCGGACCAAATGAGTTGTAAGGGGGGGTTCCTCCCTTTTTGGGGGGGCAAATCAGCGAAGTGGCGAAGCCACAGGCGCGCGAACTAGGGGGGTCCGGGGGCATGCTCCCCCGGAAAATTTTTGAAAAACGGTTAAAATCTGTGCAGTCTGGTGCATTCTGGGCCTTGTTTTGAGGGTTAAGAGCAGCATTGTTTTGGTGCTAAAACTAGTAAAAGTCAAAGCAAGGTACAGGCTTTTTCCAGGGGTGGGGTTCCGGAACCCCTGGAACCCCCCCCCTGGGTCCGGCCCTGGTCTATATGATCAAAGCTCATTGGCAATTGCAAATATTCTTAGGGAGGTAGGTTAGTCATGCTATCTAATTTTTACATTTAGTCAAGTTAAATGTTTTAACATAGAGGGGGAGTCGAAAAGAGGGTCGTGGTGTGTGTGTGTGTGTGTGCGTGTAGAGCGATTCAGACCAAACTACTGGACCGATCTTTATGACATTTTAAATGAGAGTTCCTTGGATTGATATCCCCGAAGATTTTTTTCGTTTTTTCGATAAATGTCTTTGATGACGTCATATCCGACTTTTCGTGAAAGTTGAGGCGGCACTGTCACGCGCTCATTTTTCAACCAAATTGGTTGAAATTTTGGTCAAATAGTCTTCGACGAAGCCCGGACTTCGGTATTGCATTTCAGCGTGGTGGCTTAAAAATTAATTAATGACTTTGGTCAATAAAAATCTGAAAATTGTAAAAAAAAATAAAAAATTATAAAACGATCCAAATTTACGTTTATCTTATTCTCCATCATTTTCTGATTCCAAAAACATATAAATATGTTATATTTGGATTAAAAACAAGCTCTGAAAATTAAAAATATAAAAATTATTATCAAAATTAAATTTTCGAAATCAATTTAAAAACACTTTCATCTTATTTCTTGTCGGTTCCTGATTCCAAAAACATATAGATATGATATGTTTGGATTAAAAACACGCTCAGAAAGTTAAAACGAAGAGAGATACAGAAAAGCGTGCTATCCTTCTCAGCGCAACTACTACCCCGCTCTTCTTGTCAATTTCACTGCCTTTGCCTTGAGCATGAGCGGTGGAGTGACGATGCTACGAGTATACGGTCTTGCTGAAAAATTGCATTGCGTTCAGTTTCATTCTGTGAGTTCGACAGCTACTTGACTAAATGTTGTATTTTCGCCTTACGCGACTTGTTTACTTCTGAATTGTGCCAATACAAATGTTTTTAGGATGTGTTTCCGTTTTTCTTGTGGAACTAAGCAATACCTGTTGTTTTGTTAGTGTTGTTTTGTTACATGTTTCATAAACGTTTGTGTTCAAAAAGTACATTTTCTTCACGTTTTCTCAAAACTACTTTTTTGTCACTTCAAAAGCCTAAGGCTTTTTTTCTAATAAACTTGACTTGTTGAAACTTTGCATACATCTCGAGTGTGTTATTTCGCAGATTTTGTTAGAGCGTTTTGTTGAGAAAAAAAATTCGTGAGAAGTTATACCATTTTTGGGGGCGGTTTTTCATAAAATTCAAGGTCACTCATTTTTATCACTGATATCTTTTGAATGACTGTATATTTCAAAAAAAGCCTCTAACAAAAGTTGGGTATTGTGCTAAAGTATAAATAACAAGCACCAAAGCAAAATTCCTTACGGTTTTGTAAAAGCCTTAGGGTTTTGAAAAGTGGCAGTTTGGTGGCCATCTTGGATTGCTACCAAGTCAACCGGTGATCCCAAAAAAAATTTGTTTCATTTTCTCAGGAGATGGACTGAGTTCTTTAATTGTGCAACAATTTTTGACCCAATACTTATGAAACAAAACAAAATCACTTTTAACACCTGTGCCTGCCCTTAAGTGCTCGAGGCACTATACTGACCCCCCCAGGCGGCCAATACCAATAAAAACAGTTTTATTCTGCTAAAAAAACAAATATCCTTCCTTACCCACAACAACATTAATAAGATAAAGCAAGTCTAAAAAATGGTGTTTGTGTAACACTTTTTGGACACACTGACAGATTCCTACAGATATGTATATATTTTTGTCAACATTGAAGATTGCCTGGAAGCGAAAAGTAATTTGTGGCGATTCATGTTTGAAGAGATTTGTGATCGATATGTATCCAGAATCAAATATTGTGAATTTGTTTGGTAGCAATTATGTGAATGTGGTGAAAAATAAGGTGAAACATTATGTTTGGCAAGATGTGTTGAAGCATTATGAAAAGTTATATGTAAAATGTTCACCCGTTGATATTGATGAATTTTAGTGTGGATGTATTTTTAATTTTTATATAATGATAACATAGTAAGAGATAATAGAAGTTGGTTTGAAGAAGGAATTGTATATGTAAAACATTTATAGTTAATTTTGATGGTAAATATTTGAATTACCAAGATTTTTCTGAATTATTTCCAAATGTTAAACGTAATATATCATTTTTGGATCGATTTCTTAAATTTTAATCGTAGTTCTAATTAATCAATTTTCGTTAATTGTGATCACATTTTAAGAGTAAACATATATATGTATATATATATTTTTAGATTCAGAATTTGATAAAGAATGCGATGCAATCAATTTTAAATCTGTTTGCGAAAATCGATTTTAATGACAACTTTAATGAGCAAACTCATTAATTAGTTTTTAAGCCTCCAAGCTGAAATGCAATACCAAAGTCCGGCCTTTGTCGAAAATTACTTGACCAAAATTTCAACAAAATTGGTTGGAAAATGAGAGCGTGACAGTTCCGTCTCAACTTTCACAAAAAGCCGGATATGACGTCATTAAAATACCTTTATAAAACAAATGACAAAACGTGTCTGGGGATATCATACTCAAAACCTCTCATGTGAAGTTTTAGAGAGAGAGAGAGAGAGCGACAGAGAGAGACAGAGACAGAGAGAGACATCACAATAACCCGCATGAGTCACTTTCTGCACGCATTCTTCTCTGTGTGAATGTTTGTGGTCGTCAGCCTTTTCAATCATAAGTTCGATCTCGTGAAAAAAGCAAAACATACACACACACCATAACACAAACATGCACATACATTCACCCAGAAACAAACACACACACACACACAACCCCCCCACACACACACATCCACGCACACGAACATATACATTCACACACACCACCCTTAACACGCACTCACACACACTAACGCACGCACGCACACACACACGCACACACACAACACACGCACTCAAACAAGCTAACACGAACACACACACACCGCACACACACACACATACATACTCACACAATCAAACGCGTGTGCGCGCGCATACAAATACACACAGACACACGCACACACACACACACAAACCACCCTTAACACACACTCATACATACTAACGCACACACACACACCCACACACACACAAACATGCCTTTACATAAACCCAGAAACAGACACACACACAAACACATACACACAGGTGCTTTACACACACAAACACACACATACACACACACACACACTTGCAGTCACGCGCGCTCACACGCACTCATGTTCTGTCTGTGTGTGTGTGTGTGTGTGTGTGTATGTTGATGTGTGTGTGTGTGCTTGTGTGTGTATTTTATGTATGTACAACATGTGTCTGAATGTGTACGTGCGCGTGTGTGTGCGTGAGTGTGTATGCATGCGTGCGTATGCGCGCGCGCGTGTCTGCGAGTGTGTGTTTATACGTGTCTATGTTTGCCTATGTGTGTGTGTGTGTGTGTGTGCTTCTGTATCTGTGAATGTGTGTGTGTGTGTGTTTGTCTGTTTGTGTGTGTGTGTGTTTGTTTGTGAGATAGTGAGAGAGAGAGAAAGAAAAAGAGAGAGAGAGAGAGAGAGAGAGAGGAAAAAGATGAGGAGGGGAAGAGAGAGCGAAAGGGAGAGAGATAGAAATAGAGCAAAAAAGATAAGAGAGAGAGACTTTCATACGGACACAAAGAGAGACAGACAGATTTAGAGAGAGATGGAAAGAAAGAGAAAGACATTGGGAGGGGGAAGGGAGAAAGAAAGAAAGAATGAAAAAGAGAGAGACAGAGACGTAGACAGAGAGACAGGCACAGAGGGACTGAGAGAGAGAAAGAGAGAGAGAGAGAGAGAGCAAGCGAGACAGAGAGAGAGACTGCGATAGAGAGAAAGAGACAGAGAGAGAGTCAACCGGCAAGCTCGGTACAGTGCAATAGTTTCTGGCGTGCCACCTCTCATGTACGTTACAGAATGCTCCCCGCAAACACCCGTTGCCTAGACCATTTTCGGCGAGCGGTCGCCATTGTTACGCTTCAGTGACCCCAGACAATGGTACTCGTACCGAGCGCTTGCTAACGCTCGCGAGCGCCACAACAAAACAATGCGTTGCCTAGAAAACGTTCGCAAACGTTCTGTGGCGCTCTGCCTATGCAACGCACCCCAGGTCGCGGACGGTCTGGTATGCCTTCTCCTGAGCTGGTCCCCAGAGTATTCGGTTGGGGCATCCTTTTTGGGTCATGTCCGACAAAGGCGCCGTTATGGCGGCGAAGTTTGGAATGAACTCTCTGTAGTACCCAGCCAATCCAAGGAAGGATCGCACCTGCTTCTTGGTTTCAGGACGTGGCGCATTGAGGATCTTGGTGACGTTTTCCAACAAAAGCCCCTTTTGGCCTTCCTTCAGTGAATGACCTATGAAGTCAACGTTGTCGGTCCCAAAAATGCACTTGCTGGGTCTCACGGTCAGATTAGCTTTTGTCAGGCGGGAAAACAGTTCCCTGAAAGTCTCCAGATGCTCCGCAAAGGTCTCCGTGTGGACTAGCAGATCATCCCAGTAGTACACAACATTCTTCATTCCTTTGAGCATTTTTCGCATTCCCCTCTTCAGGGTAGCACCACTGTTCACCATGCCAAAAGGCATCCGCAGGCACTCATACGTTCCGTCTGGAGTTGCAAAGGCGGTCTTTGGTATGTCCTCTTCGCGCACAGGAATTTGCCAATATCCCTTGCTGAGATCGATCTTTGAGAAGATCTTACTGCCGGTTAACTGTCGGAATAGATCAGTTGCTGTCGGCATTGGTTCAGGGTCAAACACGGTGATCTTATTGACTTTCCTGAAGTCAATGCATACCCTGTTTGTGCCGTCTTTCTTCTTGACAACAACAACGGGAGATGAGTAAGGGGATGATGATTCACGGATGACCCCCATCTTCAACAAGTTGTCGATGTCCTTCTTCAAGGATTCCCGAGCCTGAAACGGAATAGGGTATGGTTTTGAGCGAACAGGAACGTCAGATGTGAGGTGGACTTCATGTTCGACCAAGGACGTAGAGCCTGGAACATCACAGAACCTATGGGTGAAGCTAAGTCGCCCATAAAATCATGCAGCTCCTTCTGCTGATCTTCTGTCAGGTCAGGTCCTAGCTTGACGTCATCCACTCCCTCTTTCTTGTGGAGGTCTCCCAACTCCAGTAGTTCCTCACCGTCGAACTCGTCTAGTTCGGCTGGTTCTTCCACAATTGCTGCGACCTGTACTGCTTCCGGAGGTCTCTCCACATACAGTTTCAGGAGGTTAGCGTGGTAGATCTTGGACTTCTTGCCGACATTCACCTTGTAGTCGTTGATCCCTACCACGGCCTCAACTTCGTATGGGCCTTTCCACTGCATCAGTAGTTTGTTGTGATCAGTGGGAAGCAGTATCAGCACTTTGTTACCTGGTGTAAACTTCCTGTTTACGGTTTTGCAATCGTAGTTGTGCTTTCCGCTATCCTGAGACTTTCTCAAGTTTTCTCTAGCAATCTCGAGAGTCTCCTCCAGTCTCTCTCGCAACTCAAACACGTACTGGTAACTGTTCTTCACTTCAGGTGTGTCCACATCTTTCGTCCACAATTCCTTTAGTATTGGCATCGGGCCTCTCACGGTCCGCCCGTACATCAGCTCGAACGGGGAGAATCCAGTGGACTCTTGTGGCACCTCCCTGTATGCAAATAGCAAGGCATTGATGTAGCGATGCCACTGCCTTGGCTGCTCACTGCATAGTTTCTTAAGCGTGGACTTCAGCGTCGCATAGAATTTTTCGACCAGCCCATTGCACATCGGGTGATAGGCTGTCGTAGTCAAGTGACGAATGCTCAGCAGCCTGTTGACCTCTTCCATGCATTCAGAGACAAACTGTGTCCCCAGGTCTGTGAGGATCTCTTCAGGAACCCCAATTCTGCTGAAAATGTCCACAAGTGCCTCGGCAACAGTCTCGGTGTCAATTTTCTTCAGAGGCACGGCTTCTGGGTACCTGGTTGCATAGTCTACCAGGGTCAGTACCCAACGATGATCCTCTTCACTTGGCGGTTTGATCTCGCCGATGAGGTCAATGGCCACCCTCTTGAAAGGTCGGTCGATCAAAGGCATCTTCTGCTACGGCACTTTCGGGACCCTTCCTCGAGGTATGGTTTTCTGGAAAATATCGCACGATCGGCAGAATCGAGTCACATCGGCATGCAGTCCTGGCCAGTAAAACGCAGCCTGGATTCTGTCCGATGTCTTCTTGACACCCAGGTGACCTCCCATAATAGAGTCGTGGGCCACCTCCATCACCTGGCGCCTAAGTGGTTGAGGCACCATAACTTGACGTAATGGCTTCCCACCGTTGATTCTCGCGTGCTGGAACACTCTGTACAGGATCTTGGCCTTCACCTCAAAGTGCACAGTGCCTTCGCCCTTAGTCATCTCCTTGACAGGACGACTCCTGTACTTTGTTAAGGTCGAATCAGCTTCCTGTAGCTGAATCAGCCGATCCCTGTCCACGACAGCAGTTGCAGAACTGTTGGTGACCCTAAGCGGCGTAGTCGTTTTGTTCTTCTTCGCCTGGGCTCTGGTCGTCACAGCGCTTACAACCTGCGGCTGGTCGCGGCGATGCACAGTGGCTCTGTCATCTCGTAACAGTTCGCTGATATCTTCATTCGCGAATGGCAGTGGGTGTTTCTCCTCAGCAGCAGGCTGAGCTGAGCCCATTCTCCATTCGAAATCAGGGTCATCAGGACGTCTCGCAACCCCAATGTTCCCAATTAATAGATCGTACAAGGGCTTCTTCAGGCAGATGGCCTCAACTTCTCCGGTGAAGTATGGAGTATCGATCTGGATCTTTGCCACTGGTGCCTTCACGCATTTGCTGTCAGCCATGAGCGTCCACTTGAAGTCACCAGTGAACTTCTTTGTTGGTACCAGATCCTCTTTGACGATGACCCCATTGCAGCCCGGATCTCTGAGAACAGTCACTTCCTGCTTCTCAACAAATCCCTTCGACACGGGCATGTTCGACACCGACACAGCTACGCGGCGACGACAGAGATTGACTTGCCATTGGCGAGTAGAAGCTGGCTATCAGATATACATCCTTCCACGTCCGATGGTGTAGCCACTTGCTCGGCAGCCCTTGGAAGTATGACGCTGCTCGCACATACTTGTTGGTTCGAGCCACTCGTTTGCCTCTTGTTGTCGTAATATCTCCGTCGATGTTCTTGCGCTTTGTCATTGTCATGTCCGTTATTTTTCTTTTGGGGACAGTTGGCGACTCGGTGGCCCTTTGCCTTGCAATGGAAACACGTTATGTTCTGCCCTTCATTGGATGATGGTGCGGACTCCGTTTGTCCCTTGACAGGTTGGTTTCCCTGGTTTCCGCTCTTCTGGAAAGGTTTCGTTGACTTTGACATCCCCAGGGTCCTTCCATGAGCAATGAAATAACGCTCAGCAGCATCAGTAATGTCCTTCAAACCCCGCAGGTTTTGCTCTTCCAAGCGGGTCGCCAGGTCCTTCGGGCAGGCATTAAGGAATTGCTCCTTCACGATCAAGTCCCGCAGACTCTCGTATGACTGCTCTTCACCTGATAACTCCACCCACTTCTGCAGGTATGACGACAGGCGCTCCACAAACTGGAGCTTTTAAATGTCTTTTTAGAAATATTAAAGCGAAGATATCAGATTGAAAAGAAATTTAATTTTTATAAAGAATAGATATGTGGATTTTTGTCTGATTGGTCACTTTATGCGAATATTTATTAGTTTGAGTAAAAAGAAAGTGTTTTTCAACGCTCTTTTCCGGAAATGTTTGTTTAATTTGTTGTATTGTTTTTGACTCACCTGAGTAATTGGTGAGTAATAGGATTCATCTTTCATATCTAGGCATGCAATTTGGAAAGTGACAGACTCGGTCGATGCTAAAATTACAACAATTTTGTTAATGTTACCGTTGAGCTCTACGTTTTTTAATTTGAGCGACGCCGGTGATCGCTTCGCTTAATTGGAAAACGATTAACTTTTTTTAAGCGTTTCCAAGATGGCGGACAAAATGTCAACCAATGAGGGCTGCGATCGAGTTTTGTAAGCAAAACAGGCATCATTAGCTGTGAAAAAAATTGTGATGACAACGTTGTAAAAGATGATCGTTATAAAAAAAACATTTTTAGACAAAGTTGACTTTAAATTGATCTACAGAGTTAAAATACTTTTTCACCATCTGTTATATAAGTGCAATGTGTGCACCAGAACCGTCGTATAAAAGAAAGTTTCGTCTTCAAAATGAATTACAAACACTACGGCAGCAATTTTTGTTTCCATGATCACAAGCTCCGGAGGTGCTGCAAAAGCGCTTATCAGCGCACGTCGTGCACAAGCCGTTTCTTTTGTGCGACAGTAAAACATTCCTGGAGCGCCCACGTTAAAGAACACGCTGCAGCACTCGACACCAAAACCACCAGATTTTAGCGTTGACATGGTTGACACCTGCCTTATTTGGTAACGCATAATTATTATTGCAGTTACGCAAGATAGCTATTAAAAAGAAAATACTGGTATGGAATAGACCTTTTCTGCATCTGATCAGCTCCCGCGAGATATCCGCGAGACAGGGTTTTTGTTGTTTCAAAAGTAGCTAGAACTACGATCTTCAGCCCTTGCAGCTCTCACGAGATAACCGCTCATGCTATGCTTTAAAGTTTGCAAGGGCTAGGAATATCATTAGGGTAATTTTGTTGTTGTTGTGAGCAAAGTCGCTGAATTTGACCTATGCTGATTTTTAGGCCGCCATTAGTATAATGGGGCTTACTGGATTTGCTCTGTCTGTTTGTTTGTTTGTTTGTTTGTTTGAGGCGGACGGGCGGGCGGGCGGTCGGTCGGTGTTTGTCGGGTAAGACTTGTATCTCTGGGTCAATAAGCTCAAATTTCGTGAAATTGTTAGGAATAGGGTTAGACGGGTGTATGCACAAAATTACATTCCTAACGGTAGTCAAACGGAAGATATTAGCTTTTAACGCTTTTACAAACCGAGCCAGGGGACGAAACCCACTGACAGACTTATACGTTTGCGGGAATTCTCGCACCCAGAACTCCGAGTTACTTCCCTTCTATCACTGACAGCATGCGTCGGATTAGAACTCCGGACAAAAACAAGTGTTGACCTTAACGGGGTCAAGAAGCCCACCCTTGGTAATATGGGGTGGGACATGGATTTTTGATCGAGACTTCATGTAAATCTCAAACACCATAGATCCTTCATAACGACCGATTTTTGAAGAATTATTCCGTAAATAAACAAATAAATAGTGACGTCATTTGAACTACACAGTCTATATGTGGTGGGTTGTGGACGACCCACTTTTGAATTAAAGAAGGTATTTTACTTTGTTTATTTCTATTTGGATGGCGTGGGTTGTGTAGAAGGATACTTTTTATGTTGAATATTTCTTTAGAAAGTATAGGCCGTTCATGAGTAATATCATTGGTAGGGGAAGGGCTCCTAATATGGACCGACTCCTAATATGAACCACCTCCTGTTCTGACAAACTAACGGCGCTAGAGCGCTCAAAAAAGTTTTATTCGCTGTATTCACCCTCTCTGGATAACTTGCACATGTCAAAACAGTTGCAGAAACAGAAATCTCAAAACCGTTAGGCTTTTTCTCTTTTTATATTTAGTCAAGTTTTGACTAAATATTTTAACGTAGAGGGGGGAATCGAGACGAGGGTCGTGGTGTATGTGTGTGTGTGTGTCTGTCTGTCTGTCTGTGTGTGTGTGTAGAGCGATTCAGACCAAACTACTGGACCGATCTTTATGAAATTTTACATGAGAGTTCCTGGGATTGATATCCCCGAACGTTTTTTTCATTTTTTGGATAAATGTCTTTGATGACGTCATATCCGGCTTTTCGTGAAAGTTGAGGCGGCACTGTCACGCCCTCATTTTTCAACCAAATTGGTTGAAATTTTGGTCAAGTAATTTTCGACAAAGCCCGGACTTCGGTATTGCATTTCAGCTTGGTGGCTTAAAAATTAATTAATGACTTTGGTCATTAAATATCGGAAAATTGTAAAAAAAAAAATAAAAAAAAATTTATAAAACGATCTAAATTTACGTTCATCTTATTCTCTATTATTTTCTGATTCCAAAAACATATAAATATGTTATATTTGGATTAAAAACAAGCTCTGAAAATTAAATATATAAAAATTATTATCAAAATTAAATTGTCGAAATCAATTTAAAAACACTTTCATCTTATTCCTTGTCGGTTCCTGATTCCAAAAACATATAGATATGATATGTTTGGATTAAAAACACGCTCAGAAAGTTAAAACAAAGAGAGGTACAGAAAAGCGTGCTATCCTTCTTAGCGCAACTACTACCCCGCTCTTCTTGTCAATTTCACTGCCTTTGCCATGAGCGGTGGACTGACGATGCTACGAGTATACGGTCTTGCTGAAAAATGGCATTGCGTTCAGTTTCATTCTGTGAGTTCGACAGCTACTTGACTAAATGTTGTATTTTCGCCTTACGCGACTTGTTTACATTTGTTTTAACATAGAGGGGGGAATCGAGACGACCCTAAAAAGGTGTATGTGTGTGTGGGTGTGTGTGTGTGTAGAGCGATTCAGAGTAAACTACTGGACCGATCTTTATGAAATGTTTCATGAAAGTTCCTGGGTATGGTATCCCCAGACGTTTTTTTCATTTTTCCATACATGTCTTTGATGACGTCATATCCGGCATTTTGTAAAAGTTGAGGCGGCACTGTCACACCCTCATTTTTCAATAAAATTGATTGAAATTTTGGCAAAGCAATCTTCGACGAAGGCCGGACTTTGGTATTGCATTTCAGCTTGGAGGCTTAAAATTTAATTAATGACTTTGGTCATTAAAAATCTCAAAATTGTAATTAAAATTATTTTTTTATAAAACGATCCAAAATTACGTTTATAGTACCGGGTATTCTTCATTATTTTCTGATTCCAAAAACATAATTATGTTATATTTGGATTAAAAACAAACTCTGAAAATTACAAATATAAAAATTATGATTGAAATTAAATTTCCGAAATCGATTTAAAAACAATTTCATCTTATTTCTTGTCCGTTCCTGATTCCAAAAACATATAGATATGATATGTTTGGATTAAAAACACGTTCAGAGAGTTAAAAAGAATAGAGATATAGAAAAGCGGGCTATCCTCCTCAGCGCAACCGCTCCCGCGCTTTTCTGTATTGTTAATAACAGGCTCTTTTTAAGGTCAGATAAATGATATAGGTAAGCATCTACAGATGCAAAAACCGATCAGTAAATCTCAGATTTTGTGTTGCATCAGTCTAATTTTACACAAAATGCATGCTCAAAAAGCGACCAAATTTCACTGCCTTTGCCACGAGCGGTGGACAGACGATGCTACGAGTGTACGGTCTTGCGGAAAAAATCCAATGCGTTCAGTTTCATTCTGTGAGTTCGACTGAGCTTGACTAAATGTTGTATTTTCGCCTTACGCGACTTGTTTCACTTTTAGTGCTAGGACTAGCTGCAGAATAGGGGCTGAATTGTTCGGATTGGTATACCAACATGATACTTTATACAGTTAAAAAGACATCTCTCAGGATCCAAATGCCAGGGAGGGGCAACTTCTAAATGGTCTATGAACGAAAATATGACCTGTTTAGTTAGCATACCCTCAAAACGCACTTTTGCAGAAGGTGAACATTCAAAACACCAGTTCTTTGTAACTAAGAGTTTAGTTTACCTTTGAATTGACATTTATGTTTGCCTGTACCATGTTTCCAACATCAGGACAATAAACACACTGCAGGGGCGGATCCAGGGGGGGTTTCCTGGGTTTCCGGACCCCCCCCCCCCCCCCCGCAGCATAAAAAAAAGTAAAAAAAAGTATTAAAAAAAATACATTTAAAAATAAAGAGAAACTGAAGGCTCAAATTGCACCAGATTCCTCCATTTTCCTTGATTTTTATCAACATTTTCCGGGGGGGCATGCCCCCGGGCCCCCCTAGGAGCTGGCCTTTGTCTTCTAAATGACGGTTTCGGAAGGTAGTTGGGTAATTTGCTGGCTCAGGTTGCACCAGATCGGTCAATTTTCCTTTTATTGGTAATCTAATTTCTCTTCTTAAATTTACTTTTTGAAGGTGTATTAGGGGAAGTTTCTTGGCTCAGATTGCACAAGATTGCTCCATTTTCGCGCCCACAACTAAACGCTTCGCGTCGTCGAATTGTCCCTTTAAGAAATTTGGAAACCCCCATGATGTGATCCGCCCCTGCACTGGCTATTGACGTTTTATAATTATATACAAATGAATCGGTTTTCTTTTCAAGAACGGTACCGTCTAGTAACAATCGCAAGCTTGCACATTGACTATTAAAATTATGCAAATGACAAATATATTCTTGCTAGTTGCTATCTTTTTGGAATGGGTTCATGATTCTGCTTTATTTTAAAGCAAAGACAGATGACACTACGACACTACATACTGATGTAAAACATACTGTCCGGTCAATTGTCTACAGATAAATTCTCAACAAGGTTGTAGAGGCCCTCCTATTTACAAAATTAATACTGTACGCGAAGCTGTATTTCTACTATTTGTTAACAAAGAAATGCATTTCATGCATAATGCCAGAGTTTGAAAAAGAAACCTGTAAACATAGTTTCTTCTATATCCATAGCGATTTACTCACATAACCGGTTCATGAATTCAGTCTTTCAGTCACGCTGGCATTTGCCATCACAGAAGCAAAGAGCAGTGCAGGGGACACCCGCTGTGGCACAGCTATACGGACCTCTACAACCTTTCTTGCAGCTGCATTTTACTAGTTCAGAGCAGATCTTAGATGCATCTGGAAGTGATGTCCAAACAGGCGAATAAGTTCCATCAACTTCTTCCCAGCCCCAGCTTGCAGAATCTGGAATCTCTGGCTGCGGAATGAGAGCTTCCTTCCAGATGATCTTTGCGTGTGTTCAAGAAGAGCAGCTTGAGTGGGTGGGGTGTTTTCCAGCATGCGCCCTTTCTTCGTGAACAGGTGTTTTCTGGCATGGTTCACCTTGTCGGAAACACTGGTCTTGTCGAACATCAACGAGACAAAGCGCTCAATCTGGCTGAACTTGTCCGGTGATGCAAGCACCCAAAGGAACAGCTGTGAATTCTAGATCAGACATCCACACTTTCCAGCATCTCTTCTTACTGACACCAAAGAAAGATGACACAGTGTCGCAGCCAGTCAGAGAATGAAACATCAGAGGTGCTGCTGATTTCTCTGGGCGTAGTCGTGAATAGGCAGAAGACGATAGTGGGATCCAGCACAAATGCAACCCACAGGTTTTCCAGCTGGAGGGAATGGTAGTGAGCTGTTGCAAGCACCACTACATCAGTGTCTAAATTCCTGATCATGACGTCAGTGTGATTCATTCTGGCCAGGTCAGAACAGTGTACAACCAGTCTGGTGTCAGCCTCTACGTGTGAACAAGGGGACAGCCTGGCTCTTTGGTCCTCACTAATGTCACTAGAACTAACAAAGTCCACACCTTGTGTTGCAATGACCACTTTCCCGTCTTCCTTGACGAGCTTCAGATTTTCAGACAGGATGAAAGAGCTCTTCTTTGTTTTGACTGTTTCGTAGGAATTCTGGCCAGTTGCGTGGCAGAGCAACGTCTCCTTTCACTCTTCTCCTCATGCCAGAGCCTCGTTTCTTCCTCACTGATGACTTCAGACTGTTGTCACGGTAACAGTCCCAAACAATGTCAACTCGATCAGCGTTAGACAGGCACATCAGGACATATACTAAAAAGACAGAATCACTGTACTCTTGGAATGTTTGTGCTTGGCGTGGCTTCAGAATGTGCACGAGCGCAGCACCATCAATGAGAACAGCTGATACTTGTGGTTCGGTGAGTACTGGGTCATGAGTTTTCTCAAAACAGTGCAGGAGATCGCTTTTGTTGCCGTGGCGCAATTCTCCAGAATCTGAGATTGATGGAGGGAATGACTGGTTTTCGTGCTGAAAGAATTCATCAAGGTCTTCTCCTCTAGCCTGACATCCAACATACAATCTTGCAAACAAACCACAGTTGGTCTTGGCTGTCTTCAGCTTCAGATTCTTGGTCATCTGAGTAGACTTGTTCTGATTTCTGAAAAGGGCTACTCTGTTAAGGTGAATTGGGTCTGACAGTGGCTTTGACCTTTGCAGCAGCCTTTCAGCTAGTTTCAACCGGCTCAATCTGTCCGAATTATCTTATCATGGCTTACCCGTGAAGTGCAAAACCCTCGTCTGGCCATGTGAGCCAGTCCCAACATCGTGAGACGTGACTTGTTGTCAACTTGAGGGTCAATCTTCAAAGCAGCTTCCCGAATATGTGACTCAAGCTGGTATGTAGAACCTCAAGAAAGATTTCCAGTTTTGCCACAGTTAAACATACAGGTCTCTTTCTTGTGGAGAAACTTGCCCACTCTCTCTGCGTGATCTCTTTCCTGTCTCGCCTTCATCTTTTTCAGATTCATCATGCATGCCGTCTCTTTTCAGCTCTGTCCAACATTCTTTGGTTGTAGTTAGCACGGCAGTTCTTGTGCCACCTAGCTCCATGTTTGGCTAACGAAGACGCAATCCCTGACCCATAATTGAATTTGTCTATTTTCAGTGATGACTGAAACGCTCCAACTGCTTTAAAACCTTTTAAATGTCTCTCTGCTGTGCTGTAGCTTTCTTCGGGGGGATTTATCAGCTTTTCTGTTGTGTCCTTATGGCAAAAGATGCACAGGCTCCAGTCCATGTGTTTATTTACGCCGCTTGCAATGTCTTCACTGCTTCAGTCTGAACACACACTGTTAAGTAACGTGTTAGATATACACATTATTTAGGTCCCTGGGCTCACCTGTATATCACCAAAGCTTTGGTGTGTTCCCTGGTCAATTCAAGCTTATTATTTACCTTCTTTTGTCTCTATTTGGGAGCACCTACAAATATAGCCTAACCCGAAGGTTCCAAAATATGATTTTTGGCTCATTTTTCAACCATTTATTTATTTTTTCACTTAAAGGCATTAAAAAGACAACAACAACCCAATAATATGGATTTATTATGTTTATTCAGTCTTATATTATAGTTTATATGTGTTAAAACGCCCAAACTGTGTGTTTGACATTGTTCGCGACTAGGCACTCCGTTGTCTAGCAACCAAATTTACCAGAGGACAAAAATTGCTTGCCCCCCCCCTGGAATTTACATTCTTTAGATGTCTTCTAACAGCACACCAAATTATATGTTGGTATACAAATTTGAACAATCGTTTCAACTGGGGGCCCCACTATTTTGGCAGCGTTCACTCTAAATTTGCCGCCTAAAACGGACTCGTTTCTGTCCACAGCCAAAGCTTTTATCACACAAAAATTGCTATATATGACAGCTAAGACCGTATTTGTGACATTTTAGCAGTGTTGACCCAGAGTTTCTACTGCAAACAAAAAATAATAGCAAAATCTCAAAGTATGTGCGAGTCCCCTAATAAGGACATAAAAGCTAAAGGCTATTTTCATTAATTCATTAAAGGACCATAACAGGCTCTTTTTAAGGTCAGATAAAGCAATTGGGGTTGATTTAATGATATAGGTAAGCATCTACAGATGCAAAAACCGATCAGTAAATCTCAGATTTTGTGTTGCATCAGTCTAATTTTACTCAAAATGCATGCTCAAAAAGCGACCAAATTCGTCTGCTACGCGAGACTTCAAATTCCCCGCGGCGGCAATCCCTTGGCTGTGACGTCACAGGGGGAGCCAGAAGCGAAAGTAGCAACGCTCGGTGTGCGTCTTTGCTGCAGCTATGGATGCAGGCGTGCTCCCGACATCATGCCGAGAGAGTGTGCTGCTGCCGAATGTTCGGAGTTGCAAAAAAAAAAGACTCAGGCTTGAGTTTTTATTTGTTTCTATCCGACTGGGTAACAACTACAACGACGACAATAACACTGACAACAACTCGAAAACCAAGAACAACTACACTGATGTCAACAACAACAGCTTTACACTGATAAACTGTAGGTGGAACACGATTGATTTGACACGTTACAACCTTGATTTCATCTACGACGACAACAACAACAACATCAACTTAAATTCGAGAACATAATTATTCGTCTTCAACAACATAGCCAACAACAAATCCGATAGAACTTCAACTACACTCACAACAGTGATCATGGGCTGCCTAATCTATTTGCTGAGTCTGGCAGACATTTTACTTCCACCCTTGAGAGAGAATGTTTTTTCCTCGTACACTTTGTGCCTCAAACCTGACTAAGAGGATACAATTCTACATTAATCCCCGATTATCAACCCAAATAGGTGGGACACTTCCGTCTCAACTCGGACGCCGCTGTAAGAACGATCTCCAGTAACAGACGCTGATAACGATACAGCTATCTGCTCGCTCCTAAGCCACTCCCCCAGCCTGTATGTCTACACACTGGCACCAATTAAACCTCCAACTGAGCTGTTAACCCGTGGTTTGTAAAAATGTAAAAATATTGTACAAATTACGTCGAACCTAAATCCGCGATTTGTTAAAAAAAAATTTAAAAAAATCTTTATTCAGCCTATTGTCCCATTGCTGGGAAATTCGGATCGCTTCCTCCCAGTGGAAAGCTAGCAGCAATAGAGTCGCGCTACCCCAAAGTCAAGGGATCCATTAGATTTGTTTTTCTTTCTTTTTCCATTTCGTTATTTTCCTTCATCGCTGGCGAATTCGGATCGCTTCCTCCCAGTGAAAAGTTAGCAGCAACTTGTGGTCCAAGTTGTGGAAATTTCCAAGTTGTGGAATGTGTCCAAGTTGTGGTATGTGTCCAAGTTGTGGTATGTGTCCAATATGTGCAATGTTGTGGTATATGTCCAAGATGTGGAATGTGTTCAAGATGTGGTATGTGTCCAAGTTGTGGTATGTGTCCAAGCCCAGCCAGCATGATTCTGCGTGACGCATGCGTTATTTCTGCGTTTTTCATGCGGGGATGCGTACGGCCTCGTGACACCTTCGCTTCGCGCGCGTTACTTTTCGCCAACTTTTACGCAGATTGTCGCATTCGAAACGACTTCACCACGCAGTGTTTAGCACGCATGGATTCAATGAAAAGGTGATTGCAATTTTTGTTTTTCCTAATTTTATACCGTGGGTTTATGCATTTACTTCATGAAATAATTTATTATATTTTATGTTATTAAAAAATATTTACTTTTAAATTTTGGTTATGAATAGTTATTCTTCTTCAAAAACTTCTTTTTTTCTTTTTTAGAAAAAAAATTGCATAAAAACTTTCAATCCGTTATTTTTCAGTTTATCTTAAGACAGTTTCGGTTAAAAAAAAATGCATTTAAAAGTTTAATAAAAATATTTTTATTTTATGTAATGGTTTTCCCATTTAATTTTTATTTAATCATTTTGTTATTACCAACATTTATTTGCTTAATTGTTATCCTGATTATTTTTATCTTAAAATAAATATGATTATTTTAATTTGTATTATCATTATAATTGTTTTAGCATGTAATATAATTATTGTAATGGGGATTTGGTATTGTTGTAGGAATCAGCTTTCCACAAAATAATGTCGTGGAAAAATCTAGGCAAAGCATAATAAATATATTATATGAACAGAAAAGATAACTGAAATCTATATGAACACCCATAACAAAACGATAAAAACATTTAAAAAATTCAGATTAAACAAAAAAATGTAAACTAAAGTAACTTTGAAACTAATTATCTACTCAAAATAAAGGCTGATGTTAGTGGTTACATAAAATTTGTTCTCAGCATATTTTCATTTTATTTTATTTTGCTTTGGAAGAAAATCTCTATGAAAGTTCAATTTCAGGGGAGACAGTTACCTTTACTGAAAAGAGCAATTTATTGAAGTTATTTCCCTTGTCTGTCAGACAATCTCCAACTTCCTGTTGGCAAGAAGTCTGTCAAATCCACATAGAATTGTATCGGCGTTTTTTTGCTTTTTCTTCATATTGACTTGTATTTTTGACTTGCTTATTGGATGCAAGGTAATCTTATCCTTCTCTCTGAAATGAAGATTGACTTCTTTCAAGAATAGGTAAGTTGATCAACTGAAGGAAAGATTTGGGAATTTGAATTTTTGATAGCTCGCGGCTTCGGCTTCCGAGTTTGATGGCAGAGAGAATTTCTCACACTTTCGATTTTTTTTTCGCCTAGAAGAACACTGTTCTATTCATTCATGTTTGTTTTGTCTGAAAGATGGATGAATGAACTAACTTTTCCAAAAACATAAAGTTGATTGATGCAGTGGTTTGTTTTTAAGGAGTTGTGGAAGAGTGAAAATACCATCCGAATCCCGATTCGCGGGTCGCTCACGGCACCATAAAAACTGAATTTTCGTTTATCATTTTATGTCTCATTGTCTGTTTCTTGGTGAACTTTGGTTGGTTCCTAATCTGGTCGAGTCATTGCGGCAGCAGTTGTCAGGAGCTTTAGTAGTAATACTAATAGGCTCTTCATATATCTGTTTTTTTTTTTATTTGTATCTTTTTATTTTTCCACAGATGTTCAACTTTCAGTTTGCATACTGACATAGACTCATAGTCATAGTGGAATATTCTGTGTCTGAGTCTCGGAAAAGAGAAAAATTACCCTTGTTCCCGAGGCATGCATAGACTAGAGAGGCAGGCAGAGGCTGTGTCAGCGTGTGCAGTGATAAAGTTGAAAAACAGATTTTTTTGAAATAAAAATAAAAAATACATCACAGAGAAAATAAATATACTAATTTAGTGAAATTGAGATGCTTATATTTAATAATTAATATTCCAGTTTTGATGTTTGCGTGTTACTGTTACTGTTAGGTTTGGGAATCAATGTGATCCTATTTAACTTCCAAGTATTTATTTTTTCAGAAAGCTTTGACTTGAGTATGACGGTGCTCACTGCTTGTTTGAACTGAAGGTGAAGAAAGCTGAGATGGACAGTGACCTTAACACCGCCACCGATGCCAGTAACGCAGACTGTCGTTCCGTCCCGGCAAGGTGAAGATGAACAGGTATGGCTCGATAGCAATGAGTGTCTCATTCAGAGTCATTGATAGTGACACTGACAGCGTCTTTTTGTTCTGTGACTTTGGCTTATTTTGTGTTTTATTCTTTTAGTTATAACCAGATGTGTCAAACAAATTCAGCTGATCTCTTTTACTGTTTTAGTGAAACAAATGTATTGTTTCCAGCAAAGGGAAAAAAAAATCGGGTGGGGGCGGTTGGTCGATTTTATTTTTATATTTAAATTTTTATTTTATTTTAATAGTTTTATTGATGTTTAACACAGGCATCTCATTGATGAGAAAGTGTGAACTGTGTCCGCGGGATGCCAGAGAAGAGTAACTTTTCATCCAAAGTCTGCAAAATTGAATTTAAAATTTAACCTTTTTGATGAATATTTTTGAATGAATACAAAAAGTTCTAGTGTTTGGAGGAAAACTTAAGGTCAGTTCAACTTTAAACAAGGATTTTTAGTGTGTGTTTGTTCTTCTGTCTAAAAAAAAACAAAAAAACAATCTGCTTGAAGTAAATACACACAAAAATTTTCATCTCCAACTGCTGAGTCCCTACATCTTTTTACCCCATCAAATGCCACTCTGTATGCCCCTTTAAAAATTGATTGCAATATATATATTCCTCATCTTCTCCTGAATTCAAAAATATAGAGATGTCACGTTTACTTTGAACATTTGCTCAGATTGTTTTTTAGTGCTGATGGTTTCTTTTCAGGCCGACAGATTGTCTAAAATATGTATTGCTTCATGTAAATGACTTTTTGTTCTTCTTTTCTTCCATTCAGCGGACACAAGACTACGAGCAGAGCAGAGCGGCAAGATAAACATCAGTTCTTGCTGCTGGAGAAGGTTCTACAGGAGCAGATGGACCTGATGCGACTAATTTAGTAATTGGTCGCCAAAGAATCATGGTGGAGCCTGTGCTACTGTTCGATGTTCATCTTTTTACTGTTGAGTGTGGAAGATGTTGAAGGCACATGATGGATCTGTCGAAGGAGTGATCACTGGTAGGTGGCTTTGAATGCTATTGTTGAAGCAGACCAGTCATGCCTGTGCTATTTTCCCCAGATAACTGTAGCAAGATCTTGTGAGAGTGACATGTTATTGTTAGACGCTCTTTAGGCTTTAAATGTTACCTTGAGTGTGTGCTTTTTGGAGGATGCCAGATGTCATCACGGTTCACGGGTGTATCTTAACTGTTCATCAGTTCTCAGTCATGACCAGTTTCCCATTATCCTGGGAATTCATGCAAGGTTTATGCGTATTGGTCACATTTGTGAATTTAACCAACACATTTTGATGATAAAACTATGCTTATGGGTACGCACAATGATGGGCCTCTTTTTCTCATGTGGGGTGCGGAAAATGCATGCACCACTTTGTTTTCTGTGATCATTGCATCTGTGAGAAATAATGCAAATATTGCTCTGTGGCCAGAGCTGCCATCTGCTAGGTTTTCAGGGATGTAACAGAAATTGCTACGCTGTTTCCTCAAGTTCAAAATTGCAAGTGCTACACTCAAGCAAATAATCACAAACATGCAACAGTGCCTTCTTGTGAGTTCTGATTCTCACTTTGTGTAGGCATCGGATTATGGGTCAGAAAAAAATTGTCCACACTGAATAGTATCACGGTTGACGCTCTCTTCTAACTATGTTTGTGCTTTCCAAATGAAGATTTGTGAGATAGTATTGAATGATTGATGCAGGTCACCTGAGGTGTGTGATTACATTTTATGACAATGCTACACTCAATCACCATTTGCTCTTCTGAAAACTTTTTTTTTAAAGCAAATGCGATTATTGATTTTTGGTTCCAGGTGACAGTATGATGCTTCCAGATTGAATTGTTTGTATGTGAAGAAGAGCTGTCTGAATATTTGATTTTTGGAATTCAGTTGGCTTGTTTTGTTTGTTTCAGATCCATGACCATGAGCTCGGTGTGGTTGGTGGACATGAACTAAAGACGACTACTGATGCTGTGATGACGAAGGTGTTCCATAGGCTACACGGTTGCTGACAGGGGGCTCTGGGGGAGGGCAGGGAAAGAGACCATGGTGTACGCTGCGTCTAAAAGCCATCGACAGTGAGTTGTTTTTCATAATTTGTAAAATCATCCTGGTCCTTTTAGGAAGAAGATAAAATCCATGTCTACAAAACAACAAGTTATTTCTGTCTCAAATTTTGTTCTTTGGAATCAATTTTAAATTTGCCATGTTTCACATGTGAATGATAGTTGTCAAAGCTTTTACGCTTAACATTAAATTGCTAGAAGCCAAGTTCCTGAGCTCATTTGTCAGTGTCATGGATTTTCGACTACATACGAAATAAGGATGTTAGCAAACGGTATGATGTCGTCACACATGCGTCTGCACGTCACAGTACATGTATTATGAATTTCCGAAGGCCCTCAAAGAAAAAGTCATAGTAAAGGTAACTTTAACCACTTGGCTGCCTTATGACGGGTATACCAGTCATGCGCTTGTGCAGCCGCAGCGCCTTAGGACGGGTAAACCCGTCTTCTCCGTTCCGGGATTTTCCAGAAATGCTACGTCACTGCTGACACACAAATAGCAGCCAATGGCTTGGTAGGATACCTCATTCTCATGAATAAACATAAATGGTGACGCGGTTTTGCGTTTGAAGGCTATTTTCGGCCTTGTCGACAGGGTATGGGAGAGAAATCTCGACTCGTCAAAATGGCTAACGGTGACTGTCGACCGGGCCCTAGTAGGGAAAAACAAAGCCGGACTGACGCTACAGGCGGTGCAAATGATTATGGATACTGACAGGGGAAGGGGGAGATCTTCTTTCGGACAATTCGTTGGAAACAGGTAGATGACAGTGATTATAATCCTTTCTTGGAGCGAGCAAAACAGCCACCTGTGTTTGATCCACAGGCACCGGAAGATGCGCCGGGCTGATTTTTCAAAAGTTCATATTTAAACATCATTATAAGCCAAACTAATTATCATTTCCATGATTAGACACTAAAAACAGATTCTTGGTTCAATTTCCTTTAAAAACAACATAGGTTTTACTTACCTACCTACTGCCAGTTTGAAGCTAGATTTTTTTGTGAATTATTACACCCCAAACTCCAATATTCCCTGGCAGTCAGGAATGCACATACCCAAGTTTTGATTGGCAGCGAAAGGGTTAAAACAAATATTAGGGTAGGTATTTTTTTTTACTTCTCTTCTACAAGGATTACAATGTGTTGTAATTTCCTAACTCAAGTATAGTTGGTGTGTTGTAAAAGCGTATGGTGTGTATGCAAGTTTGTGTGTCTGTATGATTTTTAGCAAGTTTACAGGCGTCAGGAAATAAACTTGAGACTTTTCTCAAATCAGTGATAGTTGTTTGATGATCTAAGTTCATGTTATTTTTTGTTTTGTCATGCAGAGGCTGTTCCGTGAAGCTGTACGGGTGCCACAGGTCAAGACCTTGAAGACGGCCGTTCAAGACTGGTTTTTGGAAGCCTGTGATAAAAGAAAGAGACAACAGGCCATGGAAGAGCCTTCATGATTTGGTTTGCAGTAATTGAACTTTGTAATCTCTGTAGGCTTATTTACAATGCTAGTTGCAAAAATTTGATGAATGCAAGATTTGACTCGCCTGAGAAATTGCTAGTGAGTAATTGTATTTCACAGTTCAGGTCTGTGTGGCTGATGGGTAATGTACAGAAGAGTCTGGGGTTTTGTTGGACATTATTTAAGCTAAGCTTTAAACTTCACACTCTTCTACAGATGATGTTCAGTCATGATGTACCCTTTTAGGTTGTGTCAGAACGACAGAAGACTAAACTGGAAGTGCTCAACTACCATTACTATCAGTGGAGACGCATGGATGCATTTGAACTTTTCTTGTGGGTATCCCATACTAAAAATATAGAATACATGATTCTGGAAAAGCTGTTCAAGGGCACTTACACACTATATTCGATTTTTAATACACGACTCAAACCTTCAGGCTAAATTAAAATGAATAGAATACAAGTATAAAGAGTTCAGAAAAGAAGAAAACAAAAAGTGAACAAATAGAAAGAAAAGGTTTTAACAATTCCTTGTCATTTATGGGAGTCGAACGCAAACAACCTAGGCAGCTTGAAGGAGACAATGCATGATGCGGGTTTTTGTTGTTCTTTATTATTTTTTGGAGTTGAGTTGAGAATTTAGAAGCGAGACTAGAAATATACTTTTTTTTTTTTTGCTCTTAAAACCGTTATGATTGGATTTTTATAGATGTAAGTCTTGGTGAACCTGATAAAAATTTAGCCCTTGAATGCAGGCAGTGTAAGGTAAATGAGGCAAAGTTCTCTCCGAAACAGCAAAAAAAATGCATTTCAATTATATTGATCCTCGCCACCTTATTTTGTTTGCTGAGCAGCTGGCCGCTGGAGACTTGTCTATCATTTTGTGAGTAAGCTGCGTGTTTTACATCCATTTTGAGATGGCAAACCTATGTTTTACGCAGTCTGATAAGTTTTTTTTAATTTATGAGTTTTATGTCATGTTTTTTTTTAAAATTATTTAGTTTATGTCATGTTGGTGTGCTTATACATATCAGTGGAGAAGGGGCATTGAATAAGTGTTTCTTTTTGATATCATTGTTCTGAATTTTGACTATTAGCTGGCATTTTACCTTTTGTTTCATTATTGTAGTTGTTACTTTTGTGTAGTGAAACTTGATAACTCACTGCTGCCCATGTCTAGGTTGTGTCAATTGTTTTTTCTTCACTGAACGTACCACTGATTATCAATGATGACATCAGGGTTTTGTTCTGTTTTTTCTCTGGCATTTGAATTTGCTTCAAATCATTGTGAACTTTTTTTTTTCCATGCAAAGTTACTGGTATATGTGAATATGTTAACACACTTCAAATCAAAACCTGAAATGTCTCCTTTTTAAAAGTAATTTTTTTAATTTCTTTTATTTAAATGGTACACATTCATATGATTGTCTCCCTTTTTTTTCCCTTTTTTTTTTTCCTTTTTTTTTCTCTCTCTCCTTCTCATTTGTTTTTTTCTTTCTTATTCTTCGGTTTGTTCTTCCTTTTATCTTCTTATCCTCTTTCTCTTGCTTGTTCCTTGTCCCAGTATGCTTTCACGCCGCCCCATCTAATTATTTTGTGCTCCATCCACATCTGAATTTCGTTCAGCTGCCTTGTCCGAAATGTGTGTGGGGCACATATGTATGTTTAATGTCAATGTTCATGTTTCAAGTTCCTTGCTTTGTGAATTGCATACCAATGTTTTATGCAGTCGTGATAGATTCTAAATGTATGTGTTATCCTAGTTTGGTGTACATTGACTGGATTTCGATCCCTGGAGAATGGGCATTATAACTAAGTGTTTGTTTGTGATATCATTAGTAATCTGAAGTTCAACTATTAGCTGGCTTGTAGAACTTTTTTTCTCTTTTTGTTGCTGTTCTGTATTCAAACATGTTGATACAACTCACTGCTGCCTATGCCTAGGCTGTGCCAATTATTTATTTATTTGTTTACATCAATGTGATATAGTGACGAGTGTACATCAAAATTCTCTCTTATAAGTTATACTGGATTCTTCACTGCATGTACTACGGCGTATCGATGATGACTATCAGGGTTTTGTTCTATTCATTCTTTGTTCTGCCAATTTGAATTCTGCTTTGAATAGTATTTTGATCATTTTTGTTTCCGTGCTGCTGGTATGTCAAAATGCAGTGAAATTAAAACCTGGAAGTCACAATGGCAATAAGCGAGATTCAAATCTCTCCTTTGTTTTAATCAATTTATTTGACTGCATTTTTGTTTTAGAACTTGTACATAATTATGATCATCTCTGTTATCGAACCTGCACGCTTGACCTTTGTCTTTCTGGATCAATACAATGTTGTGCACTGCCCATTATTTGTTTGTGAGTGCGTAAAGCGGTTGTGTGGTCTGCGTAAAATTGTGTAGGTCAATCGTGACATCTGCGTGGAGAGTGCGTCAAATGCGTGAGAATGCGTAAAGCAATTGTGACATCTGCGTGGAGAGTGCGTCAAATGCGTGAGAATGCGTACAGCAATTGTGACATCTGCGTGAAGAGAGCGTAAAAAGCGCGTAATGCCTGAGAATGCGTCAATAATTCGTGACATCTGCGTGGAGAGTGCGTAAGATGATCAGGACATCTGCGTCAAGAGCGCGTTAAATGCGTAAAGCAATCGTGTCGTCTGCGTGGAGAGCGCGTTAATAGCGTGAGAATGCGTAAAGCAATCGTGACGTCTGCGTGGAGAGTGCGAATTTGTCTTGGTGTCAAATAAGCGTGCGCTGGAGGTGCGTATGGTCTGCGTAATCTGAGGGAAAACGAGTGTGTCACGCATGTATTTCGCTTTGCAAAATCGCGCGCGTTACGCATGCGTCCAGTGCAGTTGTTACGCAGAGTTTGGCGACTGCGACACGCATTCGCTGCGCAAAATTTTGCTGGCTGGGAGTTGTGGTATGTGTCCAAGATGTGGAATGTGTTCAAGATGTGGTATGTGTCCAAGATGTGGAATGTGTCCAAAATGTGGTATGTGTCCAAGTTGTGGTATGTGTCCAAGATGTGGTATGTGTCCAAGTTGTGGTATGTGTCCAAGATGTAATGTGTCCAAGTTATGGTATGTATCCAATATGTGGTATGTGTCCAAGTTGTGGTATGTGTCCAAGTTGTGGTATGTGTCCAAGTTGTGGTATGAGTTCAAGATGTGGTATGTGTCCAAGATGTGGTATGTGTCCAAGATGTGGAATGTGTCCAAGTTGTGGTATGTGTTTAAGTAGTGGTATATGTCCAAGTTGTGGTATGTGTCCAAGATGTGGTATGTGTCCAAGTTGTGGTATGTGTCCAAGTTGTGGTATGTGTCCAAGCTATTGTAATGTGTCCAAGTTATGGTATGTGTCCAAGTTGTGGTATGCGTATAAGATGTGGTCTGTGTCCAAGTTGTGGTATGTGTCCAAGCCGTGGTATGTGTCCAAGTTGTGGTAATTGACCAATTTGTGGTATGTGTCAAAGACGTGGTAATATCGTCATGTGTCCAAGTTTTGGTATGTGTCCAAGTTGTGGAATGTGATGGGACAATAAAGAAATGGAGAAAAAAAATCTAATAGATTCACTGACTTTCGGGTAGCGCGACTCTGTTGTTTCTAGCTTTTCACTCGAAGGAAGCGACCCAAATTTCCCAGCGATGGGACAATAAAGACAAGTCGCGTAAGGCGAAAATACAATATTTAGTCAAGTAGCTGTCGAACTCACAGAATGAAACTGAACGCAATGCCATTTTTCAGCAAGACCGTATACTCGTAGCATCGTCAGTCCACCGCTCATGGCAAAGGCAGTGAAATTGACAAGAAGAGCGGGGTAGTAGTTGCGCTAAGAAGGATAGCACGCTTTTCTGTACCTCTCTTTGTTTTAACTTTCTGAGCGTGTTTTTAATCCAAACATATCATATCTATATGTTTTTGGAATCAGGAACCGACAAGGAATAAGATGAAAGTGTTTTTAAATTGATTTGGACAATTTAATTTTGATAATAATTTTTATATATTTAATTTTTAGAGCTTGTTTTTAATCCGAATATAACATATTTATATGTTTTTGGAATCAGAAAATGATGGAGAATAAGATAAACGTAAATCTGGATCGTTTTATAAATTTTTATTTTTTTTTACAATTTTCCGATTTTTAATGACCAAAGTCATTAATTAATTTTTAAGCCACCAAGCTGAAATGCAATACCGAAGTCCGGGCTTCGTCGAAGATTACTTGACCAAAATTTCAACCAATTTGGTTGAAAAATGAGCGCGTGACAGTGCCGCCTCAACTTTCACGAAAAGCCGGATATGACGTCATCAAAGACATTTATCCAAAAAATGAAAAAAGCGTTCGGGGATTTCATACCCAGAAACTCTCATGTCAAATTTCATAAAGATCGGTCCAGTAGTTTAATCTGAATCGCTCTACACACACACAGACACACACACACACACACACGCACCCACACACGCACATACACCACGACCCTCGTTTCGATTCCCCCTCGATGTTAAAATATTTAGTCAAAACTTGACTAAATATAAAAAGGAAGAAAAATCCCAAAGATCTCCCTTGACTTTGGGGTATCGCGACTCTGTTGCAATTGCTGCTAGCTTTCCACTGGGAGGAAGTGATCCGAATTTCCCAGCGACGGGACCATCTAGTAATGATATGGAGAAAGAAAACAAAATCAACGGAGTCGCGCTACCCCAAAACTCAAGGGATTTTGATTTTGTGCCGTGACTATTGGGATGACAAGAAGATATCGGGAACATTAACGTGATTTGTAACAAAAACGATTACAAATCACGGGGCGCGCAGACCCTTGAGTTTAACTCCCAGGCTCAAAACTGTAAGGTTCAGCAGCTAAAGTTGCTTCTATGAATACCCCTTCTGACGTCATCGAAAATTTTACCCAGAATTCACCACTTCCGTACTCTCGCGGACGTTCGAGATACAATGGCCGCCAGATCGGAACGCGAAAACGCTTCGCTTCAGCCACGAAATTCGTCGGATTATGGCCTAAACGATTCCGAAATAAACTAAACCCTGTGAGGGAAGGTGAGAAAACAATTTCCTACGGCATGCATATGTCTGGTTAACCTAAGTCACGCCAAAACGCAAATATACGCGTTTTTGACACCAAAGATAGCCTGTTGGGGTCCTTTAAGAAGCTTGCTGGAAATAACCTATAACTAGCCCTCGAGATTTAAAAAAAATGTAACAAAAAGTCTTCTTTTCGAGAAAGTTGATAATTTCACTTATTTTCACTCTGTTTTTGATAAGCTTCTTTTGTTTCCTGTTGTGCTTCAAATAATGCTCTCATCAACCCGAAACAGATAAATCTAGAGCATATTTTAATAGGGCCTTTTACACCAAGGCTATTCTAGGCGACCTTGACCTTGGCCCGCTGTGCCTCGGGCAAAGTCAGCCACTTTTGCGCGTTGTTTGAATGGTGGAGCTGTACGATGGTGCACAAACATTGCTGTTATGGCGTGTGTGGAAGTGATTTAAGACACCGTGAGAGATCACACATGGTCGGTGTTGGATGGGTAACGTTTTCCAAACCCTCTAGAGATTTAGAAAAGTGCCGAAAATGGATTAAACTATGTGGAAGAACGATCGAGAGGTTCAACATCGAAAAAGTCAACAAAGACACCTACATTTGCACAAAACACTTCGTCGGGGGGCACTTGAAAATGACATGCTGCTTTTCTTCATAAGTATAAATGGAACAACAAAGATTGTACCATGCTTTGACTTTATGTGCTGAGAGAGGAAGAAATGGTTTTAATGTAGCTTTTTCATATCCCCATAAACCAAAGTGTGATACTGCAGCTAGTTAGCAAAACAATTTCACTTAAAAACTAGACAGCAAGTGACACATAGTCTACAAACCAATGAACACGAAGGCACTTAAAAAACAGGATCATTCTTTTAATCTTGTCTAAAATTTTGAACATGAATCTCACTGCAAAAACACAATCTGACAGAAGTGTCAGAAAAACAAAACTACTTCAGCATACAAATGGCCCAAAGAATATGGTCTGAAATCAGACAAAAAGCATGACAGCTTGGTGCTTGCAGTTGCATACAACAAGAACACAAAAACAAGTCGCGTAAGGCGAAAATACAACATTTAGTCAAGTAGCTGTCGAACTCACAGAATGAAACTGAACGCAATGCCATTTTCAGCAAGAGCGTATACTCGTAGCATCGTCAGTCCACTGCTCATGGCAAAGGCAGTGAAATTGACAAGAAGAGCGGGGTAGTAGTTGCGCTAAGAAGGATAGCACGCTTTTCCGTACCTCTCTTTGTTTTAACTTTCTGAGCGTGTTTTTAATCCAAACATATCATATCTATGTCACAGTGGAAATGAGAATCCAGTGAGATTCCGAATCGCACTAGTGGAGATTGGAATTCCAGTTTGCACTAGGGCAAACTAGAATTCTCATCTCCACTGGATATTTGCTAGTGAAGATTGGAATTCCAGTTTGCCCTAGTGCAAACGGGAATTCAGTTTCAGTGGAGATGGGAATTCCAGTTTTCACTAGGGGAAATAGGAATTGGGGGAAATAATGTGTTCAAAGGTTTATAATTGTTAAAACCATTTCATCTTGAGCCACTCATGACTTTAAGGCTTACTCATTTCAGGTATTGAAATGCAGAAATTATTTTTTTTTAATTTGAATTGATATAATCGAACAACACAGAGTAATAAGGTTTTATTATCAATATCATTAAATCATATCACACAGTTAAAAGTTTATGAAAGATGAAGCATGAAAGGTAGGCCTATCTATGCTACATGCCTTCACACACACTCCCACACATGCATACACTCACGCACACACACAAACATGCCTTTTTGACTCACATGCGAAGCAAAAGTGAGTCTATGTACTCACCCGAGTCGTCCGTCCGTCCGTCCGTCCGTCCGGACGTCCGTCCGGACGTCCGTCCGTCCGGCCGTCCGGAAAACTTTAACGTTGGATATTTCTTGGACACTATTCAGTCTATCAGTACCAAATTTGGCAAGATGGTGTATGATGACAAGGCCCCCAAAAACATACTTAGCATCTTGACCTTGCTTCAAGGTCAAGGTCGCAGGGGCCATAAATGTTGCCTAAAAAACAGCTATTTTTCACATTTTTCCCATTTTCTCTGAAGTTTTTGAGATTGAATACCTCACCTATATATGATATATAGGGCAAAGTAAGCCCCATCTTTTGATACCAGTTTGGTTTACCTTGCTTCAAGGTCAAGGTCACAGGAGCTCTTCAAAGTTGGATTGTATACATATTTTGAAGTGACCTTGACCCTGAACTATGGAAGATAACTGTTTCAAACTTAAAAATTATGTGGGGCACATGTTATGCTTTCATCATGAGACACATTTGGTCACATATGATCAAGGTCAAGGTCACTTTGACCCTAATGAAATGTGACCAAAATAAGGTAGTGAACCACTAAAAGTGACCATATCTCATGGTAGAAAGAGCCAATAAGCACCATTGTACTTCCTATGTCTTGAATTAACAGCTTTGTGTTGCATGACCTTGACCTTGGGTCAAGGTCACATGTATTTTGGTAGGAAAAATGTGTAAAGCATGTGAGTCGTATGGGCTTTGCCCTTCTTGTTTTACATTTAGTCAAGTTTTGACTAAATGTTTTAACGTAGAAGGGGGAATCGAGACGAGGGTCGTGATGTGTGTGTGTGTCTGTGCGCGCGTGTGTGTGTAGAGCGATTCAGACTAAACTACTGGACCGATCTTTATGAAATTTGACATGAGAGTTCCTGGGTATGATATCCCCATACGTTTTTTTCATTTTTTTGATAAATGTCTTTGATGACGTCATATCCGGCTTTTCTCATTTTTTAACCAAATTGGTTGAAATTTTGGTCAAGTAGTCTTCGACGAAGCCCGGACTTCGGTATTGCATTTCAGCGTGGTGGCTTAAAAATTAATTAATGACTTTGGTCATTAAAAATCTGAAAATTGTAAAAAAAAATTTTTTTTATAAAACGATCCAAATTTACGTTTATCTTATTCTCCATCATTTTCTGATTCCAAAAACATATAAATATGTTATATTCGGATTAAAAACAAGCTCTGAAGATTAAACATAAAAATTATTATCAAAATTAAATTTTCGAAATCAATTTAAAAACACTTTCATCTTATTCCTTGTCGGTTCCTGATTCCAAAAACATATAGATATGATATGTTTGGATTAAAAACACAGAAAAGCGTGCTATCCTTCTCAGCGCAACTACTACCCCGCTCTTCTTGTCAATTTCACTGCCTTTGCCATGAGCGGTGGACTGACGATGCTACGAGTATACGGTCTTGCTGAAAAATTGCATTGCGTTCAGTTTCATTCTGTGAGTTCGACAGCTACTTGACTGAATGATGTATTTTCGCCTTACGCGACTTGTTTCTTGTTTTCATTTGACTGAAAATCCATCAACAGTTCTTGCAAAATGTGCTTTCTGGGTGACATTTTGTACAGCAGTCTATGTTTGGTTTTCGGCAATTGCACCGTTTCGTTAGACAGTCGTTCAGTAGTCGTGGTTTTACAATACAATACAATAATACTGTCGGCTCTGATGGCCGAGGCCATCTCTCTCTCTCTCTCTCTCTCTCTCTCTCTCTCTCTCTCTCTCTCTCTCTCTCTCTCTCTCTCTCTCTCTCTCTCTCTCTCTCTCTCTCTCTCTCTCTCTCTCTCTCTCTCTCTCTCTCTCTCTCTCTCTCTCTCTCTCCTCTCTCATGCTTCATCTTATATAAACTTTTAACTTTGTGATATGATTTAATGATATTGATAAATAAAATACAAAACGTATTGTGCGCAATTACTCTGTGTTGTTCGATTATATCAATTCAATAATTTTTATTTTTTATTTCTGCATTTCAATACCTGCAATGAGTAAGCCTTAAAGTCATGAATAACTCAAGATGAAATGGTTTTAACAACAATTATTAACCTTTGAACACATTATTTCCCCCAATTCCTATTTCCCCTAGTGAAAACTGGAATTCCCATCTCCCCTGAAACTGGATTCCCGTTTGCACTAGGGCAAACTGGAATTCCAATCTTCACTAACAAATATCCAGTGGAGATGAGAATTCTAGTTTGCCCTAGTGCAAACTGGAATTCCAATCTCCACTAGTGCGATTCGGAATCTCACTGGATTCTCATTTCCACTGTGACATCTATATGTTTTTGGAATCAGGAACCGACAAGGAATAAGATGAAAGTGTTTTTAAATTGATTTCAAAAATTTAATTTTGATAATAATTTGTATATATTTAATTTTCAGAGCTTGTTTTTAATCCGAATATAACATATTTATATGTTTTTGGAATCAGCAAATGATGGAGAATAAGATGAACGTACATTTGGATCGTTTTAGAAAAAAATAATTTGTTTTACAATTTTCAGATTTTTAATGACCAAAGTCATTAATTAATTTTTAAGCCACCAAGCTGAAATGCAATACCGAAGTCCGGGCTTCGTCGAAGACTACTTGATCAAAATTTCAACCAATTTGGTTGAAAAATGAGAGCGTGACAGTGCCGCCTCAACTTTCACGAAAAGCCGGATATGACGTCATCAAATACATTTATGAAAAAAAGGAAAAAAACGTTCGGGGATAGCATACCCAGGAACTCTCATGTCAAATTTCATAAAGATCGGTCCAGTAGTTTGGTCTGAATCGCTCTACACGCACGCACGCACGCACACACGCACGCACACACATACACCACGACCCTCGTTTCGATTCCCCCTCGATGTTAAAACATTTAGTCAAAACTTGACTAAATGTAATGGAAAAAAAATGGTCAAACTGAACTATGTGTCGTTCAAAGGAAAAATGGTTTGCCTCAAGGAAAAAGACTGAGAGACATCACATAACTGTACAAGCTCACAAGAACTATTGGTTGTAATCATGAGTACGACTAGACTGAAATGATAAATAATGTGCATCATAGTACTATTCAAGCACTAAAAAGTGCCTCCCACTAGCTTAATTGTTGTCCAAGTGTTTCAAACTACATCACTTATCATAAAACAGAAGCTGTGACTTGGATTTAAATGAAAATCAAAACGCGGAAAAACTCATACTCTAATAATTGTTGTCTAAGTGTTTGTGTGGTTAAAAAAACAAATGTGCCTAATCATGAATGAAATCAGAGCAACCCATATGATCATTAACCATTCACTGCCACTGATCCATACCTATACTCTTTTCAAAAAGGAGATGGGTATGGAAGAGGCAGTGCTACTGTTAGTGATTCAAAGTGCCAGACATCCCAACCTAGTGCTGTGAAATGGGAATATATTCAATATTTCATGGAAGCTTACTAATATTTCCATGTATGCATGCAAACACACTGTGACAGTACTAATACAGTAAAAGCATTATTGAGGGTGAACAGCCTGCTTTACTTGGTTTCAGTGAGGAGTAACAATGCTAACAATAACAATAATAACATGCCTATGTTGTGAAATGTTAAGTACTCCCCCCCCCCCCCCCACTCCCCCGGACACTGGGAAAATCCCAGCAGAATGTCCCCACCTTCGCTGACGATTATGCACAGTTTATATGAGGAAGTGTGCAGGTAGGTTGTCTGCCTCTGTGCCGGTTTTACCTCCGCGGTGCAGACGAAAAACTTTTCCACTTCTGCACATGTATCTCAAGTTGAGCACATGGCCATAAAAAAGGCGATATATCTTCAAAGGATTTGTAAGCTTTCGCCTTCTTCTGGTCGAAATCGTTCTTTTTCTCAATCAGATAGTTCAGGATGTCAACAAGTGAACAACACCGATCCTGGGTGCGTTTGATAGGTCACTTTTTCCTTCGGATGTAAAAGGATCACGTGGTGGAAATCCGATCTGTCGAAGTTTTTCGGAAAGTTTTTCTTGCACGCCCTGTCTTGTAAAATCCGGATCGATCGGTAGTTCCAACTGATTTGCAGTTTTCACAAGTTGCAGCAGACCGTCTCGTCTGTATACAGTAACAGTATCGACAGCGAGTTTGCCCGTACGCAAGGGGAGTAACTCGAAATGACTCAGCGCGCGGTCAGCTGTAAAAGGCCTATTAGTCTGACTTGTACACTAAGTTGTATCATGCTATTTTGAAGTATATGGGGCTTTTTACAGTGATTCGTGAAGGCCGCTTCACTGGTCCATATTAGGCGCCCAGGCTCCTAATATGGACCATTTGTGATTTTTTCTGTATTTAATTTTTGCTGAATGTCTATCAAAGCTATTTCACTCTAATTAGGCCTGAGGGTTAACCTAAGAGAGAAGGACTATCAAACACAAAATGAAACTTCTTCGCAAGAAAACAAGCTAGTTATCAGCATGAAACAAAAAGTGGTCCATATTAGGAGCCCTTCCCCTACTGTGACGCAACAGTGTGTACAGGGGTGAGTTTTGGCGCTCGCCCGCGGCGACTTCAAATCGCGTCGGGCGAGTTCGAAATTCCTCTGAAATCGCCCGCCGGGCGGGTTCAAATTTTGCTGAAGTACAAAGTCGTTAGGCAACGTAGTCAATCGGAACGGCCGGCGAACAAATATCTCTGCGGGCGATCTCAAAATCTGTCACTTCTCTACTGCCCACTCATCCCCCCCCCCCTTCCCCCACTTTGAGGACTCAGGACTACCATCAATCAATGTCAGACACATTGGCTAGACAGCTACTTGACCGTGTCATCACCCCTCCACGAGCCGCTGGCGATTGCATCAGCAGTCAAAATAGTTAAACCCCTATTATCCTGCGCTCACCAATCCTTCAGAGACTTTCACATGTTGTAAAACAGTTTCCTCTCAGATAAAAACTCGCTCATTGACCCCGAGTAAGAAGGTCAGTGTCTCGACAGGCAGCTGTGTTCAGATTGCAAGTAACGGTCATTGACCCAGGTCTCAAGGCCAACCAGCTTTTACAATGCATCTGTCTTTGATCTGACCGCCCATCCAGAGCAAACATATTCCCCCTAGCCCTCTGTATTTTTCCTTTGATGTGCCTGCTATGTACCACTGATCCAGTTTCTGGGAAATGTATATAATTATGTCATTGACTGCAGGGATACTCATTGAGACCGTTTTCCCAAATATGTTAACACCAGCTTTGCTGACCAACTTAGTACAAGTAGTGACAGTACTACTGCTGTCAATTATTTCCCTTCAACTAAGGAAGTAAAAAAAAACCACCCAGATCCACTATATGTGATAAAGAAGAAAAGACAGACCTTCAACAATAGGACAAGGGATGCAACTCTGCTGAATCAAAAGCATAAAGATCACCTGTGAACAATTCTAGGATCAGGAAATCTGAACATCTGTTTGTTTTCATTAGGAAATAGAAATGAAATGTAATGCTTTTGATTATTTATGACTTAAGCTGTGGTAAATTTGGCTGGTATGCAACTTTTACAGCAATATTAATAACACAGACATAAAGAAAAAGAAACAAAACAAAGAAAGCAACTTAGAAAATGTTTTGTTTGTAGTCAGCTTTTTATACTTGGTTTTATACAACAAAAAACATAATTTAAATTAAAAAAAATGCTGATTTACTCTTTTGTAGTGTGTGTTTATGTGGTAAGTAAAGTTCCATAGTAAATTACTTTGTAAATTGTGTGGTAGGGGTACATAAAGGGGGTAACTTTTAGTGAGGTTTAGTGTGTGATTGTGTGACAGGGTGTGAATGTGGTTTTGATTTCTTGTTTCTTTGTGGCGGCTTTTATTTTAAATTCTTTATTAAAACAAGGTTAATTATCATTATATTAAAACATAGCATTTTAGTCATCAAGTTTTCTGTGTGTTTGTGGTAGTTATTAGTAGTGCAAATCCACATGTATGCATTATAAGTATGAATGTACGTCTTTTGTGTATGTGGTTAGCAAGCGACGAGCCGCTGGGGCGGTTGTAAGAAATCCCGGCAAGTTGGGGGCCGGTTGGGATTTGGGGGGGCCGGTTCAATTTTTGACTTACCGGCCCCCCTGGCCGGTAGCAAAAAAAGTTAAGGTACACCCCTGTGTGTACGTCATTTACTTTGGAAAGAGGCCGTAATGAGTTACTTCCCTTCGGGTCTCGTTCTATCACTGACAGCATGCGAACATGCGTTGGATTATTAAGCCGCCTTGTAAAGGGTGCTTACTGGATTTGCTCTGCCTGTTTGTCCGTGTTTCAGGTGTTTGTTTGTCTACCATGTCACCACGTTTAAAGAGCTCGGTCAATTTTTTTTAAAATTATTTATTATTATATTTTTTTGAATCAATTCTTTCTAAAATTCATTTATTTACTTTAATAATTTATTCATTAAAAAAAATCTCCCTCCCTCTGTCTGTCTGTCTGTCTGTCTCCGTGTCCCACCCCCATATTACCAAGGGCGGCTTCTTGACCCCGTTAAGGTCAACACTTGTTTAAATTGATTTTCTTAATGCAAACTTAGATTGGGTTAGGTTGATTTCAAGGGTGTCCCTATTAGAGAAGCTGACACGTGACATTGTGAACAATATTTTCAAGCTGACAAGTGCAATTTATAGCCAAAGTGATGGCCTTTTTCAGCAAGACAAATTTGAATCAAAAACACGATGATGGTTTTTTTTAGATCGGGATGCAAAAAAGTATTGCAGTTTTGTGTGTGCGAAGTTTACATGACTAGCCGATTCGGAAATAACTCTGTCAGGTTTGTATGGGTTGTGAAAGAGTGAATACCCTTGCTTTTAGGAGGACAAGTTATCCCCACGTGCTCATTGTCCCGGCCCCGTGGACTGATTGTCACCCTAAAAGTAAGGGTAATCACTCTTTCTCAACCCATCCAAACCCGACAAAGTTATTTTTGGAATTCGTCAACTCAGCTGGACCAGTTTTACAAGCAACAATTGAAAAGGAGGGTTTTGTTCTTCTTCAGAAAACATGGATGACTCGGACAACTCGGAGTGTGATGATCACAATGGAGCACATTTACCCTACGGAGTGCTTGAATCTGCCGCTAGGGTTCGTGGCCGGGAGGATTTGCCGCCAGGCGACAATCGACATAAGAACTATGAGAATGTGGTACCTCGATCAAATGACATCGTGGATCGTTGGGATGAGCCCGGGCTGGATGTCTACCCTGGTGGTCTCCGAAACCAAAACCAACGAGGTAATTAATTTATTACGGCAATACATACATAAGGCTAGAATCAGCATGCAATACTTTTCATTGGCTGTTTGCAGCGAGAGCAGGACATTTTAAAAATCAAATACGATGCGTTTGCAAAGCAGTGGACTGCAAAATGAAACTTTGTTTTTCAGCTTTTTGCTTCAGAATGCAGCAAGGTTGGTAATTCATCCGGATGTTCAAAAGGCAGCAACTCACATCATGCTCACATGCACAATCATAAACGCGAAAAAAAAAGTCAACATAATTAATTGAAATACATTTAACCTTTCAATCTCTTTCTCTCTTGCCATCAACACGAAATTGCACCTCTCTCATCGCATATTCTCTCAGACGTGGTCGATTCCGAGATCAAACAAGTTAGTGTTAGCAAGATACCCCACCATGAAAATTACCCAACCCAGTTGTCCGCCTGGATTTAATCAAGTACAAGAAAACGTCCTAATTTTTAGCATTTTGTTTTTAATAAACCAGTTATATACTGGATTCCCTTCACACCAACGAATCTACACTGATGAGCCCAAAGCTGAAGGCAAAGTGTCAGTTTTGCCCATCTTCCAGAGGAAAGTTCTGTGTTCTCACGGACTTAGTTTAAAGCCACCCTCCGCCTCCCGTAAACCATCTGTTCCTGATCACTGAGCTCCCCAAGCTTTTACATACAGTACAAAGATGCTTCCATTTGAACGCTTATCGCTCGGGAACATCCTGGCTGTTTTCCGTTGAGAGTGAGACATATTCAAAGAATTTATTTCGTGCAGTTCGAACAGGACGTACAACCGTACAAATTGGACGCCTCGTTTTGGCATTAGACCTAACTTTTAAAATCTAAATAATAAATTGACAGCATGTGAGACAAACATTCTTAAATCACGAAAGAATTCGTTTATGATGAAGACCGAATGCCGGTCATGCGAGGATGGTGTGTGAGTTGAATGGTAAGTATAAAGATGCAGCTCTTTTTACTTGATGGCGGGGAAGTAGGCTACCGAAAACCATGCAACTTCCATTGTTTTGGAATGCCAGTCGAATGAGATTTCCAAACATTTGATATTGTTTGTTGCTGTGCATGTGTAGAATGAGCATTGCGCGTAAAAACGCACTGCAGCGACAGGGCTAAAATCACATCTCATGAGCTGCATCCTACCATTGCCCAAGCAGTCGAATTTTCTGCATAACGCTAGTTTCTTTGAAGTCAACAGCCGCTGCTCTGTTTGTGTCACTTGCAGTCGTCTGTTGTATTTTAGATTCAGATGTACACATTAACGTGCTATTGCAGATGTAGAGTCGCTTTGAAACCGCAAATGACTGAATAAGTCATGCATGAATTAAGTGTGGGGTCACACGGTGGCCCAATGGCTCGGGGGTTGAATAAACCACGAGAACTGCTTACGCGTGCTAAATAGCCATTCAAGTGATTTGTGAGTGGCATTCAATGGTGCTAAATGCTATTGCGAGTGTGTTCCCTTATGTGAGTAAAGCTGTTTAAATGAAAAGATGTAATCGTTCTGTAAACTTCCTGTGAGGCGAAGTGCCAGTGGGCCTTTAAGGTTCTACAGTTAGCTTTAGAACAGGTGTATCAGTCCAAGAAGACGGACTTCCTGATCCTTTCGGATTCCTTACCGGCATTTACAGCCGGGAAAGGAATGCAACTGCATCACCCGCTCCTGGTACGTAGAGACCCAAGAGCGACATGCATCTTTGGATGAAGAAGGTTAATACATAATGTTAACGTGGGTGCCATCCACAGATGGGAATTCGAGGAAGCTCAGCAGCTGATAAAGCTGCAAAATAACCACTGGAAATGCCCACCACTGACAAACACACCCAGGTTTCAGATTTCAATTCTCGCACGAACAAGTATATCAAACACCTATGGTAGAGGGAATGGGACGAACCTGAAGAACACAAGCTCCCTCAGCTTTCTAGACAGCTTGCATCAGGGCCACCTCAACAGAAGGGAAGAGACATTTCTCTGTTGTCTTCATAATGGTCACCTTGGACTGTGACACAGGTGATCTATTGGTCACAGTTACACATTCATATCTGTTGCAAGGTGAAGACCTGCAGGGCCGGACTAGGCGAAGAGGAGGGGGGGGGTTGCCAGTGGTGGCCCAGGGGGATGTCCCTGGCGGCAGGGACGGATCAGTTCATTTTATGGGTGGTTTTTTTCAAAAGTATATTGTGAAGATATGGGTGTGAAGGCGCAAAGCGCCGAGCCGACGGCGCGAAGCGCCTAGCTTGCTAGGGGGGTCCGGGGGCATGCCCCCCCGGAAAATTTTGAAAAAAAGGATGCAAAATGGTGCAATCTGGTGCATTCTGAGGATGATCATTATCAGTTTCAGGCAGCAGATTTTGTCACTGATTAATACCCCAAAAATTGAAACTCAATGTAAAATAAAGAAATGCATACCTCATTCAATATTTTAATTTTTTGGCTGGGGGGGGGTCCGGAAACCCTAGAACCCCCCCCCCCCCCCCCCTCGTTGTGCGAAGCTGATGGGTAGGTCATATTATGAGATAGGAAAATGGTCGCTCCTTGCATGAAACGGCATAAAATAAGCAATAATAAAAAAAAATTAAATGAGTAAGGTACATGTTTAGGCTAGGGGGGGGGGTTGCGCAACCCCCATAACCCCCCCGGTAGTCCGGCCCTGACCTGCCTTACTGTTTTTGGTGCGATGAACCTTGGACCTTTGAATACGTTCTTATCAAGCGTGTGGGGGTAAACAAAATTCATGGCAAACACTACAGAAGGTTTTATGTTGGGACGTCCACCCCGGACGTTATTTGACATTTTAAAGGAGATAAAGATTTTTTTTATTTAAAAAAAACAAGTGTTAAAACTTATGAGCTTTTTTTCAGAACCATCTAAATGTGAACTGTGATAGACATAAACGAAACAAGTTTGGACAAGTCGCGTAAGGCGAAAAAACAACATTTAGTCAAGCTGTCCAACTCACAGAATAAAACTGAACGCACTGCATTTTTTCACCAAGACCGTATATTCGTAGCATTGTCAGTCCACCGCTCGTGGCAATGGCAGTGAAATCGATAAGCCAGAATAGCGCGGTAGTGGTTGCGCTGAGCAGGATAGCACGCTTTTCTGTATCTCTATTCATTTTTTTTTAAATTTTCAGAGCTTGTTTGTAATCCGAATATAACATATTTATATGTTTTTTGAATCAGAAAATGATGAAGAATAAGATCAAATTGGATCATTTTATAAAAAATAATTTTAATTACATGTTTCAGATATTTAATGACCAAACTCATTAATTATTTTCTAAGCCTTCAAGCTGAAATGCAATACTAAAGTCCGGCCTTTGTCGAAGATTGCTTGGCCGAAATTTCAATAAATTTCATTGAAATATGAAAGTGTGACAGTGCCGCCTTAACTTTTACAAAATATGACGTCATTAAAGATATTTATCGAAAATAGAAAAAAACGCGTCTGGGGATATCATTCCCAGGAACTCTCATGTAAAGTGTCATGAAGATCGGTCCAGTAGTTTACTCTGAATCGCTCTACACACACACAGACACACATACACAGACACACATACACCACGACCCTCGTCTCCATTCCCCCTCTATGTTAAAACATTTAGTCAAAACTTGACTAAATGTAAAAAAGGAGACCCCCTGGTAAAATTGAGAAAAGAAACAAACTTTCATCGGCCCAAGATAGAAATTTTGGTAATTGGGACGTTAATAAAAGAACAACATCCGAACCAATCATCTCTTTCTCTCTCATCACAGTCGCACACAGGCAGACAGAACCAGTGAGAGAGAGAAAGAGAGAGAGAGAGAGAGAGAGACACACACACACACAGACACACACACAGACACACACACACACACACACACACACACACACACACACACACACACACGCACGCACGCGCGAGTGCAATACTCTGAAAGTTTTATTCCGGGTCGTTTCCCTCCCACAATATTTTTGTCTAACCTGTGAAATGGGTTAATCATAGTCCGTTTGTATGGACAGAATTTAATGTTGAGGTTTTCTCAAATGTTTTTGACACTTTAGACACTTCAAGGGCCTCCCCATTCTTGCTGACCTCTGCAAATTTCAAAGCCACGACGGGGTCTGCTTTGTGTAAAACAAAATTGACATTGAGGTTTCGTAAGTTGTTTTTTATGTTGGAGCTTTAAAACCTCACACGCATCTCAGATTGATGACCTCCCGATTTGACCCAAGTTTAGTTGACCCTCATCAAATGTCACACACACACACACACACACACACACACACACACACACACACACAGCTCTGAAAGTTTTATTCCGGGATGAGAGAAAGAGATGATTGGTTCGGATGTTGTTCTTTTTTTAATGTCCCTATCACCAAAATTGCAGGATGGTATTTGAGTCATAAAACGGAAAATTAGCAATTTCTTAAGCAGTTTTGAACACTGGAACTTTGACATTTTACAAAGTTGTTTGGTTGGATGACCTGCCCACATTACTCAAGTCTGGTTGACCCTCCTCAAATCGAGTTAGGGTCATAAAATTGAAAATTAGTAATTTATGAAAATGTTCTAAAGCCGAAGCTTTTAAACTTAAATTTTTTAAAGAATTTGATCAACGCCCGGCGTAATCAAAGTGTGGTTGACCATCGTCGAATTTCAAAGTCACAGCGGAGTCATGTTCTAATTAAGATAAAGAAAAGTAAAAATTACTTAAATATTTTTGAAATTGGAGCCGGGAAATGTCACACACCTATAGGATCTAATGTCCTGTAGGTATGAACCAAGTCTGGTTGACCCTGGTCACATTTATAGGTCACAGTGGTGTCTCGTTTGGATTGAAAAAAAATGAAAATGAAAATTTTCTTCAACTTGTCTAAAGCAAGAGCTTTTAAACTTCACATCCTCAAAACCCAAGTCGGGGTGACCTGCCTGAAGTTTAAAGGTGACAGTGGAGTTACGTTTGGCTAAAAGAAAAAGAGAAAAAATAATAATTTAATTCAACCTCTATTGAAGCTCAGCTCTTTGAAAATTCAAACGCTTTTATTTTTTTAAGGTTTGATTACATATTCCTGAACATAAATCAAGTCTGGTTGAGCCTGATCTATCTGGAAAGATTACAGATCATTCTGAGTTGTTTCCCTTTGCTTCAAAAAGATTGCATGACAATGGGATGTACTAGTACGTACTATCTTTTGCTTGAGAGAATACAACTACGACTGAAGAGCACTGATCATTGACGAGAAATTAACCATTCATTAAGGGAAATCTTGCTGTTGGTACGAGGTATGATCCAAACAAAACTTGATGATCAAACCGCGATTATACAAGTCTCTGGCCACTGATCATGAAAAGTAATATATCATTTGAAAGGCCAACCATGTAACTGGTGTACCTCTAAGAGATGACGTCATTAAGTTACTACGTCATAACTGACGAGGTTTTAAAATACGTCACTTTTGGGTTGTGCTTCAAAACGGGGTCTTTTGTCAAGCGCCATGAAAATCTTCACCTCTTTGAAAGAGTGTAGCTGGATGATGGTACAAAGAAAATGTCTACAAAGCTGAAGAACGTTACATGAATCAAAGCTGTTCCATATTCTATAATCTGACAAAAGAAAAGGTAAATCGAAACTGGGGAAAAGGGGAATCCGAATGCCTGACAGGCCAAAACAATTTCCGAAGAGCGCTTCAAACGAGATTGATGTAGCTGCTTTGTCAAAATTCAAGAACTAAAATTAAAAAGTGTACATGCGAGTATAAAGTGCAAAACTTAAACTTTCATATGGAACAGTCCAGAGAATTCTATACCATGATCTTCTGCTTCAAAAGCTGGCCGCAAAATGGGTGCCTCATTAGCTGACAGGGGAACGAAAGGAGCATCAGGGTCCTCTTGCACGCGATCTGCTCAACCGTTGTGAACCCAGTAGACCCAAATTTGTTGTTACTGTAGTCACTGATTATGAGACTTTGGTTTCCTTCTACTTTAGTGCCAGAGAACACAGAAACAAAGCGTCTCTATACCAAAATGACGAGATGTATCACATTTGTAAGGGAGGGTTTCAAAGCGGAAACAGGGCTATTCGCTGTATTTTTCGACCACGAAGGTCCCGTTGCTGTCGATATTCTGTCTACTAACAGCACTGTCATTGTCACATACTATGCTGAAACCTTTTTACTCAAACTTACTTACGAGTTAAACAGTCAGCGACCAAACTGCGAAACCCAGACTTCCCTTCTCCTCCATGAAAATGTCAGTCTCCACAAAAGAAGGGCCGTAACTTTATTCCTAAAAGACCAAAATGATCTCATTTTTGCCTCACACATTCTTCAGACCTGATTAAACCCCTTGTGATGTCTGGTTATACCCTATTTGAAAATCAGACTTTTTGCCAACAAGTTTCACTGCACTCAGGACCTAAAAAAAGCCGTCAAATCAGAGCTCAAAAGCAACCCCAAATAAGGCCACCTTAAGGCCTCTTCTGATTGGCTCAGGCACTTGTGACTTTGTATCGATGTAGGAGGAAAGTAGTTCTAATGACTGCTGTATTTTGGGCCAGATACGCGAAAATCACATTTGATCATTTTGTTTGGATCATACCTCGTACCAGTGTATTATTAAGGACTTTTACTTGGGGAGGAAGCCAAAAGGATTTCTTTAATTTGTTTTTTCTTGTGGTTCACTACAGGTGCTGTTGCAGTGGAGGGCCCATTGTACATGGCAGGCCAGATCAACGTGGACCAGAACACACAGTACTACAGGCCTGTCATCACAGCTAACGTTGTCAACACCCAGAACGTCGCTAATGTGGATTCTGGGGGATATGTGCAGATTACGGGTAATTCTAACATTAATGCATTAAGATATCTGGTATCTGAATTTTTACAAAATGTAGAAACAGGCCAAAGGTATGTAAACTCATTGTGGACCGTTCTACCAATCGATGGGTAAATGCATTGTCAAGGCTATGGCAATTTATATTTAATAATTATAATTCCTGTTCTGAGTGTTACACAGATAAACTGACAACAACTCATGATAAGGACTAATGTATTCACACTGCTGCACGCATGTTATCTTAATCCAACCTTTTCTCTTTGTTACAGATCAGAGCAAGGAAGAAGTTTTTACAGATGAGCATCTTTTTGTTGAGACACCATCTTTCCTCCAATGCGCTGATTACGTAAACCAGAAAGGTGTTGTTGTGGTGACCGGTCCAAAAAGCTCTGGAAAATCGACCTTGGGCAGGGCGTTGCTGCGTCACTACGAAAGCCAAGGTCGCACGGCTCTTGTTATCAAGAGATTGGCAGAATGGCGTGACCATGTCGGGGGCCCCAGCAGGAAACAGGTAATACTTCTTGAAGACGTGTTTGGACACGATGCTTTCAGTGAGAAGTATTACAAGAAGTGGTCAGGAGTATTCACAGGGTTAAGGAGATTCGTTCAAAGAGGTTCATGCGTCGTAGTTATCACAATCAGGTCAGAGGTCATGGCACAAATGCAACAAAATCCTGGCCATACCGACATATTTGAAGGCTTTCCCTATCACAACCTGGCAAGTGCTGAGTCGCTCACAGATTCAAAGAAGGCAGCAATTTTGAAGAAACACGTTGAAGCTAGAGACAAGTTGCTGCAGGATGCTGACTTGGAAAAAATTCTGGTCATTGACAGAAGTGGAGTTTGTTTTGCATCTTGTTGTGAACAGTACGCAAAACTGTATGATTCTGATCAAACAGTTCCCAAGGTCCGAACTGTAGAAACCAATGAGAGTCAGCAAAATCGCCCGAGTTTCAGAAATGATAGAAATATGGTTATATTCCTTTGGCTTGAAAGTGCTGATGATAGTAGTAATTGGGGGGAAAGTGCTGCCACAAAGCCTGTGGAACGAGGGGAAATATTTGACAGAATGCAACAAGAAAGCAGCAGGACACCATTTCACATTGCTTGTGAAAACGGTAACACTGATATGATGCAAGCCCTGCTCAACATGGGTATGGGGATAGAAGATACTGACGATGCTGGCCTGACTCCGTTGCATGTGGCTTGTGCAAGCGGTAAACTGGTTTCTGTGAGGTGGTTGCTGGCCAAAGGTGCTAATGTCAATACTCTGAGCAAAAATGGCTGGACGCCCCTTCATCGTGCATGTGCTGGAGGGTTTACTGAAATTGTATCTGAACTTCCGGTAACGGAAACCAATTTAGAAGCAGAAGATTTGCTGGGATACACTGCACTGCATGTTGCATGTCGTTATGGGCAGGTTGAAAATGTTGTCCAGATGCTGTCCTCTGGGGCTGACATAAAGGCAAAGTGTAAGGAAGGGAAGACACCATTGCATATTGCTTGCCTTCATGGTATGGTAAAAACTGCTCTGCTTTTACTGAAATATGAGGCACCAATTGACGATGAAGATTTGCATGGATTTACGCCGTTGCATGTAGCCTGCGAACATGGATATGAGAATCTTACAGAACTCCTTCTTCATCATCAAGCTAACATTAAAGCCAAAGATAAAAAAGAAAGAACACCTCTACTCGTAGCATGCGCAAGAGGGTATTCTCACATCGTTTCATCCTTACTCAGACATGATGCTTGTGTTAATATTCCAGATGACATGGGCCAGACACCTCTGCATTTTGGATGTATTTCTGGCTGTGGTATCACAGTAAAGGCACTCTTGAGAAAAGGAGCGGATATGATGCTAACAAACAAAGCAGGCAAAAGTAGTTTTTACATGGCATGTGAAAACAAAAACTTTGAAGTAACCAGAACGCTCATCGATAACAACATGGATCTCACTGCCATTGACAAAGCAGGAAAAACTGCACTCCACATTGCTCTTAGTGTTGGTGACACTGACACAGTGAAGCACGTTTTGCATAGAGCAAAGCAGGCTGACCCACCGATACATGCTGCTGTCTGCAATACTACAAGTAAAAATGGAACAACACCCCTCCTCATCGCAAGCGAAAAGGGCTATATGGATGTTGTTTTGCTTCTGCTGGAAAACGGAGCAATTATAAACAAAAAGATTCAGCAAAGAATGACTGCAATATTTTTTGCGTGCATGGAAAACCATCCAAACATTGTGGAGTGTTTAGTTAAACATGGTGCAGATATTCAGTGTCAAAGCAACGTGGGACTGACGCCACTGCATGTGGCATGCTATGTGGGCAACCACATTATTGTACAATACCTCCTGGAACACGGTGCAAGTACAAAAGTAAAAGAAGAACACGGGGGTACTCCACTTCATCTTGCAGCAAACCAAAACAAATTCAACGTGGTTGATTTACTGTTGAACCATGTGTCGAACATTGAGGATAAAGACGAAAGAGGCTGGACTGCACTGCATGTTGCTTCCAGAGGCGGTCATACTGAAACTGTTTTGCATTTACTGAAGAGAGGAGCAAACATACATACCACGGACAAGAATGGGCAATCATCTCTTCACCTTGCTATCCTCCGACAACACCCTGACACTGCCATGGTACTCCTTGACCATGGAGCAAACGCAGCACAACAAGATAGAAAAGGCTCGACTGCGTTCATTGCAGCCTGCACACTTGGTTACACTGAAATCGCTCTGCGCTTGTTGAACAGCGGGGCTGAGATAAATACTGTTGACAACGAAGGTAGAACTGCTCTTCACCATGCTCTCGCCGAAAGACACACAGACACTGCCAAGGTGCTAAACAACAATGCAGATGTCAGAGCTTCGGACAACGTCGGAATAACGGCACTTCGTATTGACATGGTGACATGCATACTTAACAAAGCAAAGGAATCTAACCCTCCTGCTGTAGTTGAAATATGTAACGCTGTAGACAATTATGGGAACACTCCTCTGCACTTGGCTAGCAGACGTGAAGACCCAGACCTTATGCTTTTGATGTTGATGTTGGAGAACGATTTAACATGCATGAATAGAAAAGACAAAAGAGGAAGAACTGCACTCATGTTGTCATGTATGCGTCCAAGAAAAGATTTCGCTGACTACTTGTTACGTCACGGTGCGGATCCCAATCTCACTGATGTGGATAACAAAACACCGTTACTTGTGACAGTCACACAAAAACAGGTGGAAATCGTGGAGAGTCTTCTTGCACATGGTGCTTCTGTAGAAAACAGAGACGGCGAGGGAAATCTGCTTCACGTCGCATGTTCTGGTGGCAATCTTGCTATTGTACAGGCACTGCTTAAGTATGGAGCACTCACGCAGGTTGAGGATGACAATGGTCAAGTACCTCTTCATATTGCTTCTACACTGAGTTGTGCGGATATCGCGAAGGCATTGTTAGAAAAAGGAGCGAACGTGAAGTCAGCAGATAAGGCTAGCAGAACACCACTTCATCTGGCTTGCCGCAAAGGAAAAATGGAGTGCATCAAACTGCTTCTTGATCATGGCGCAGAGGTGAATGCTACTAACACTAGTTCAAACACCCCCCTTCACATTGCAGCTATGTTTGGATTAAATGAAGTAGTAACGCTACTATTGGAGAGAGAAGCAGATCCCAAAGTAAAAGATATTGAAGGCAAAGACGCCTTGCATCTTGCGTCTGCCAAAGGGTATGCACTTACGGTCGAGGAACTTCTTCGCGGCGACATTGACCTTAAATCCGCAGATAACAATAGGCAGACGGCGCTTCACTCCGCATGTGCGCAAGATAACACGGATATTGTGCAGGCGCTCCTGGACCATGGGGCAGACACACAGGCCAAAAATGAAGACGGAGAAACCCCTCTGCATATTGCCTCGACATCTGGACAGAATCTAATCATACGAGCACTTCTGAAAAAAGGAGTCGGAATAAATATTACAGATAATAGGGGCGCGACAGCCCTTCATTTGGCTTGCAAAAACGGAAACACCCATTGCATCAACACTCTTGTAGAACAGGGGGCAGAGATAAATGCCATCGATGATCAAGAACAAACGCCACTCCACATTGCAGCTGTCTTTAAATATGATGAAGCGTTAGAGCTACTGCTGTTGAAAGGAGCAACCGCTGACCTGAAGGATGTGAATGGCAAAACGGCACTACACTTTGCCTGTAGCAGAGGGAACCTTGCAGCCTTCAACCTACTCCTGCACCACAACGCTGACCTTACAGCTACTGACAACAACGAACAAACGCCTATTCATCTTGCAGCAGCTAATAGAAATAGTAATTTACTGGATTGTCTTCTGGAGCAATTCAATCAGTCAGGCAATTCAGCTTGTAGTATGGCAGACACAGAATGCAATACTCCCCTTATTCTGGCAAGCAAGGCAGGTTTTGCTCAAAATGTGCAACTTCTTTTGGAGATTTGTAACAGTAATTTGGTTGTAGCTGAAAAATCCATAACTGTAAACGCCGCTAACAACAGTGGTAACTCAGCTCTCCACGAGGCTTGTATTGATGGAAACCTAGAAGTTGTGCGTCTTTTGCTTCAACACCAAGCATCACCAAATATCCCAAACAAAGTTGGGAAAACACCATGGCAATTGGCAAATGAAAATGGTCACACTGCAATTCTGACTCTACTCGTTGAACACACAACCGATCAAACAGACCAGGATGAACAGGGGAAGACTGCACTCCACAGAGCTTGTGAGGAACAGGATGTCTTGTTGGCTGTCCAGCTCGTGAGTTGCAAAGTTGACACAAACACGCAAGATGAAGATGGGAGGACCCCACTGCATTATGCTTGTAATGCGGGTTCGGATGAACTTGTTCGATTGTTGCTTGATGCAGGTGCTGATCTAAACCCTAAAGATACGAAAGGGGATACACCTCTGCTCATTGCATGCAAACATGGAACCTCTGAGATTGTTGAGTTGTTGTTAGACAGTGGTTGCGACTGCAACGTGACAAATGACAACGGAAACAGTCCGATTATTGTTGCATCTCTTGTGGAAAATGAAGGCATGATTGAGCTCTTATTAAAATGGAATGCCCAGACTGATATCATAAACTGTGCTGGATTTATGCCAATCCATTTATTAATGTACGGTAGATCAGACATTTTTCAGACCTGTCTCCTTTCCGGCGGTACCGTCAATACATGCGATTCCCATGGCAGAACATTGGTTCACTACGCGTGTGCATGTGAAGACTTGGGTCTTGTTAAGTTTCTGTTGGATAACGGAGCGGAAGTTAACAAGATTGATCATTATGGGCTCACACCTGTACATGTTGCAAGTACATTTGAAGATACTTTGATACTGGAAGAATTGATTCAACGAGGATCTGATATCCAGTCTAGAGATTGCAAGGGCAATCTACCAATTCATTCAGCCTGCAGTTTGCAAGACATATGCTTGGAGATTTGCCATCAACTGAAGGATTCAGTTATAAATGAAACTGACTTAAGTGTTGACGATACCATCGTCGATGGTATTGAGTCTGAATTTAGTGTTGTCGACAAAGAATATGCTCTCGGCGTACTTTTACAGCATGGCTCAGACATTGATGCAGCGAACACTTTTGGAGAAGCTCCCCTCCATATTGCTGTAATGAATTGTAAAATTCAAGTGGTTGGTTATCTTTTGTCTAATAACGCAAGGGTGAATGCTGAAGACAAATGTGGGAACACTCCGCTCCATTTTGCCATCGCTGTGGTTGAACTTGAGATTGTTAGAAAGCTTCTGCAGGCTGGCGCTGATGTCAACGCTGTGAATCAGGAAGGTAACACACCTCTGAATGTAAGCTGCATGGACGAGGAGATGACACTAGGTACCCAGCTTATGCAGAACAGTTCAGACAAGAACAGTCTGAGAAAGCTACGAGGGAAGAACGTTGCATTTGCCAAGAAGAAAGTAGAAAGCGTTAAGGAACTGTTACGTGCGGGCGCGAAGGTCGACGATGGGAACAAGGACGGAAACACAGCACTTCTCTGTGCCTGCGCTGCTGGAGATTCGCAGTTAGTCAGAATTCTTTTTAGCAAGGGAAGCGACAAACGTGTCGTTAACAAGAACCTGGACTCTGGCATTCATCTCGCAAGTTCGGGTGGAAAGTACAGCGTGGTGAAAGTTCTGTTGGAGAGTGGCTTTGAGACTGACATTCAGAACGTTGACGGGTGCACTCCTCTGCACCTCGCTGCACGTGCTGGGCATTGTGACGTTGTCAACATGTTGCTGCGGCATCGTGCTGATGCTACAGTCCTCAACAAAGATGACCTTACACCGTGCGACATTGCTGTGGCAGAAAATCATGTCCGTGTGATACAGGTTTTTAAGAACTACCTCCCGCATGCCGGTGATTGAACTGTTCCCCAGAAGCCTTTCCTGGTATCTGTGTCTGAAGTGATAGTGTGGCAATGTTTGTCGATCTTGAAGGATGCATGTAGTAGCCCTGTAAGCTTTGTTACGCTACAGACATTTCAGAAGCATTTTTTTCTTTAAATAGTGTAAATATAGTTTGCCTTCTGTTGAAAGCTGTGTTTTTTTCCTCCGAAAACGGCGTATGGCTGCCTAAATGGCGGGGTAAAAAACGGTCATACACGTAAAATTCCACTCGTGCAAAAAACACGAGTGTACGTGGGAGTTTCAGCCCACGAACGCAGAAGAAGAAGAAGAAAGCTGTGTTTTGACTTCACATTTTCCCTGTGCGTATATAAATAAAACAACGTTCCTTATTGATTTTGATCTTTTCAGTCTGGCGTATGAAGTACGTGTATATATATATACTAGAGGAATACCCGGCTTCGCCGGGGTGAATCGCGAGACAGAGACAGACAGCGTGGCGGTTCATCACAATCACCTCTGCAGGCGAAGTCCTGTCAAACGGGATTGAGAATTTTAGAGCTTATTTCTTAGCCCTATATTATCTGCTGTGGCTTCTCAAATGCCAGAACATACAGACAGACAAAAGCCGCTAGACCCCATCACAAACAGAACTCTATAATACATAGGTTTTTGCCTACACACACACACAAACACACACACACACAGAGAAGCCGTATATATATATGCATATCTGTATCTATAAATATATAGAGATAGGTGAGAGTGTATTTTTCGCGTGGCTATAAATTGATTCGACCTTTTCACTTTGACAGTAAGAACAACTTACGGGTGCAAGGGAAGCGTTCTGGACAGCGCAGTGACATTCTAAAAATAGTCACTCTCAGAAACGGGAATTTGGGGTGAACGGCGCGACAGAGACAGACAGCGTGGCGGTTCACCACAATCACCTTTGCAAGGCGAAGTCCTGTCAAACGGGATTGAGAATTTTAGAGCTTATTTCTTAGCCCTATATTATCTGCTGTGGCTTCTCACATGCCAGAACATGCAGACAGACAAAAGCCGCTAGACCCCATCACAAACAGAACTCTATAATACATAGGTTTTTGCCTACACACACACACAAACACACACACACACAGAGAAGCCGTATATATATATGCATATCTGTATCTATAAATATATAGAGATAGGTGAGAGTGTATTTTTCGCGTGGCTATAAATTGATTCGACCTTTTCACTTTGACAGTAAGAACAACTTACGGGTGCAAGGGAAGCGTTCTGGACAGCGCAGTGACATTCTAAAAATAAATAGTAACTTACAACTGAACGGGAAAGCCACACGAAGGAAGGGAGATAAACGCCAAACACTGGAGAAGATAAGGAAGAGTTACTTATAATGGTGAAATAAACACAAAAACGAACATGAGTTTAGCGCTGCGCGCTGATAGCACGTGTTGAAATATCTCATCGATGATATTGTGTCCGGGGTGTAGCTGAATACGGTGTCCAAATTTGAAAAAGAACCACCGAGAACTTTGGCGTTGTGATGTGGTGTAGCGGCTATGGTGTGTCGGTATGGGGGCCCGGGTAAGCTGAGGTGGAACCAAAATAGCTGAGGTGGAACCAAAATCGGTTCCGCGCTGCGCGCTGAGAACACGTGTTGAAATATCTCATCGACCAGGTTGTGTCCAGGGTGTACCTGAATATGATCACCAAATTTGAAACAGATCCATCGAGAACCTTGGCCGCGCATCGCGCACAGACACACAGACACACAGACACACAGACACACAGACACTAGTCGTATATATATATAGATATATACTAGCAGTCAAACCCGGCTTCGCCCGGGTGTTAGCAGAACCCTAAAGCATGTTATGACATGTGTGCTTTCCATTAATTATCAGAGTTAATTACCTCCTTTATTTGGATAACACAGTCAGAGTTACGTCCCTTTGTTTCTTAAAAATGTCATGAACGGTTCGGTTAATTTTTTCTTGTTCGATTCTTCCCCTCGTAGGAGCAATAGCGAGTCTCTAATATTACTGGCATTATGTGCTTACTACAGGTGAACAGTAGGCACTGAACTGGCCTTGCACTATATAGGCTGTATTCAATAAAGCAGAGGTCCATAATATGAGAAAGTAAACAATAAATCAAGAAACTAAAACCCAGGTGCATATCTGCGGCTCCTAGGCATTGTTGATGCACACTACCGCGTTCCTGTCCTCACAGACAGACAGACACAGTCAGGCCCGGCTTCGCCCGGGTGTTTCTGCTCTCGCGGCGTGTGCTTTGATGAAGAAACCTCTCGAATCTTATTCCAATGTGGATAAGAAAAATGACAGTGTGAGCTGGTTCAACGTGTTCTTCGTGATTTGTTTCCCCTTCTCACACCCACTGTAGTTACCGTCTGATCAAAGCACGCATACCTCATGAGTGAGCGCGCCATACCTTTTTGAACAGGGGAGAGAAATCTGTAAATTCTCGTGATCTTTCACTGAGGCGATCGTTTCGTAAACATTATTCGCGATGATCTGGAAGGCAGGGAGGGGGAGCAGGGGCCAGGGTTAGTGTGTGTGTGTGTGTGTGGGGGGGGGGGGGGGGGGCGGCGGGAAGATAGAGGGCGGGGGGTAACCCTTGAGAATGACACGGTATACTGGTTTGATGAGAGTTACCTCCCTTCCGTGGGTGACAAAGCATGACTTACCTCCCTTGCACTATGTAGACTGTATTGATAGATGGGGAGGGTCATTATCCGAGGAACACTGCCCTGACTCTCTTCCCACACTGTGTTAAGAAAATTTTCTTCCCGACGCTTCCGTCATCTGCTTCAGGGGAAATTCAAAGAGGTTGGTGAAGCTATTTATCTCTATAAATGAAGTATTACGAAGTGTTGCACATCGAGATAGGTCAGGTTAGTTCTGTTAGTGTCTATACTTAATGCCAATGGGTTTTTCGGGTTTGTATTTCGCGTATTTTACCCGTGAATCGGCCGAATGACGGACCCGTCGCTGCACAGCTGCAAAGTTTGTCGCTTCGAGCGCAAAATCGTGAGGAAAACGCGTCTTGTAAGTAATGCTAATACATTCTACCAAAACCTAAACATGTCTGCACCAATCCTGCCAAGTGTCGTAGTTGTAGTCCCCCGCAAACAGCTGTAATCGTAAGAAGAATGTGATCATTCCTGCAGATTTGTGTGTCGTGCACCCGATTTGACCGAATTTTAGCGTGTCGTACACCCGCTGTGACGTTTTTCACGTCGTGACGTCCACCCGATGCTCACGTTCTGTGTCGTCTCTCCGATCGTGCACTTACCTTTTGCACATGACCTTGTTTGTTTGTATTCTGATCGTCTTGGAGTGATTTTTCAGGGACAACATGGATCAGGTCATGGAAGTTGTGGAAGAAGAAGAAGCGGAGTTATCCGCTGAATTTATGGATAGTTACCTGGACATAGTCCAAACTCCAGAAAAGGAGGCAAAGGTGACACCCAAAGAAACATCGACACCCAAAGAGAAATCGACATGTAAGTTATATTTTATTATTATGTAAGCCTGTGCAGGATCATGTTTATGGGCCGCTCACACGTGGATTCTTGCACACGTCGATTCTTGTCAAAATTCAGGTTTAGCGACAACAATGATGTAGCTGTAAACCTATTGAACTGACAGCTGAAAGCAGCGATTGGCTGCACCTCATGTCAATAGGTTATAGCTACAACATTGTTATCGTTTTTTGACAATAAGGATTAACGTGTGAGCCATCCATTACCACCAGTTGACTGTAGCTGTTGTCCGTGTGCAGGTATTGGCAACGCTTGATTATGATAATATGAAAGCGTACTGATCATGTTATAGTTATAGTTTTACAATGCAACAACGGACTATTGTACCTGAATAATGTTTATATACATTCGATCTGGTTAGACTAACACAAGCTTTTTGTATCTTGTTGTATGTGGACAGCTGCTGACGATGGTGCTGGGCCTTCGACAGAGAAGCCAAAGTCGCCCAAGAAGAAGAAGACACCCATGAAGAAGAAGATGGAGGCCTCGGCTGACAAGTCAGTGCACCAGTGCCACGAGTGTGGTAACACTTACAAGCATTACCGCACCTTGTGGGCTCATCAGCGCTTTGATCATGGTGAAGGAAAAACAAATCATGAATGCACCATATGTGACAAAAAGTTCACACAAAAAATTGATCTGACGTCACACCGCAACGTGAAGCATGACAAGATTAAGCCTTATTCGTGTGATTCATGCGGCAGATCTTATGCAAGTCCTAAAAGCGTGTACCCCTCAAAGCATGTGTGCAAAGGGAAACCATAAGAGGTGGCCTGCACCCAGTGTGGCAAGACCTTTGCACTAAAAAGGTTTCTGAGTGACCATGTCCGTTACCATCACACACGGGCAGGGTGTTCTTGTAAGGTGTGTTTTGCACACTTCAAGCACCGTGAACAACTACGCCGCCATGTGGCGAAAGGCTGTCCAATGTCTGCATCTACTTGAGTATGCACCTTTAAATGACCTTGACCTTCAGGTGATATTAAAAGTCAAACAACTGAAGCTGGCAATGACACCATACATTCAGAACTATTTTCCACATTTTCCCACCCAAAATACACCACATGACCTTGACTCCAGGTCAAGGTCACACAAGACATGGCTATCAATTCAACAGATAGGAAGCACATTGGTGTTTATTGGCACTTTCTACCAAGAGACATTGTCATTTAGTGGTAAAGTCACGTTTTGGACACATTTCAGAGGGGTCAAAATGACCTTGACCTTGAAGCAAGGTCAACCAAACTGGTATCAAAAGATAGGGTTCACTATGCCCTATATACCACTTGTAGCTCGGGTCGACATTTTCAAAAACTTGGGAGAAAATTGGGAAAATGTGAAAAATAACAGTTTTTAAAGGCCCGTGACCTTGACCTTGAAGCGAGGTCAAGTCACTATGTATGTTTTTTAAGGTCTTGTCATCATACACCATCATGCCACATTTGGCGCTGATAGACTTCATAGCGGCTGAGAAAAAATCCAACGTTTAAGCTTTTGGGACAGACGGCCGGACGGAGGGACGGACGACTAGGCTGAGTACATAGACTCACTTTTGCTTCGCATGTGAGTCAAAAATCTCTTTGTTTATAATCAGTGTAAATTCTGTAAGATGTTTAAAGATCCATTTGGACAGGGGCATACCAGCTACCTGCATCGCACAGTGCAGTGTATCTACCCTAGACTGTCATGTCAACCCAACTGTGGGGCCTGGATGGAAGATAACTTTATTCCTGCCCCAACACCCCTTTGCAATGGTTGAAAGGTAAGCGAGACTAAGAGTACTTACCAAGGTGTCTTTATCCACATTGGTGGTAAGATCCGGCTATTGTCATCTCCATGACTGTGTCTGAAAATGACTCCATGCCAGTCAGAATACAAAAGAACAAAGCTATACATGTAATTCGTGTTTATGTATGGGGGATGACACAATGTAACAAGTGAGAAAGGTCATGTGCAAAAGGTAAGTGCACGATCGGAGAGACGACACAGAACGTGAGCATCGGGTGGACGTCACGACGTGAAAAACGTCACAGCGGGTGTACGACACGCTAAAATTTGGTCAAATCGGGTGCACGACACACAAATCTGCAGGAATGATCACATTCTTCTTACGATTACAGCTGTTTGCGGGGGACTACAACTACAACACTTGGCAGGATTGGTGCAGACATGTTTAGGTTTTGGTAGAATGTATTAGCATTACTTACAAGACGCGTTTTCCTCACGATTTTGCGCTCGAAGCGACAAACTTTGCAGCTGTGCAGCGACGGGTCCGTCATTCGGCCGATTCACGGGTAAAATACGCGAAATACAAACCCGAAAAACCCATTGGCATTAAGTATAGACACTAACAGAACTAACCTGACCTATCTCGATGTGCAACACTTCGTAATACTTCATTTATAGAGATAAATAGCTTCACCAACCTCTTTGAATTTCCCCTGAAGCAGATGACGGAAGCGTCGGGAAGAAAATTTTCTTAACACAGTGTGGGAAGAGAGTCAGGGGTGTGAGGAAGGAAACAATGTCTGGAGAAACTAAAACCCAGGTGCACATTTGTGGGTCACAGTCCAGGGCAGTGTGCATGCAAAATATCTTGTGCTTATCTTTTGCCATCTCTGAGGTATGGCGACCACAGACAGACACACAGACAGACACTCTCTTTTATTATATGTATAGATACTAACATAAATATTTGACACTATCAATCTGTCATCTATCAACACTATCAATACTTTCATGAAGTAAAAAATAGTGTCTCGAACCCTAGAAACAACGTTGTACATAGAAGGTTGAAAACAATGAACGTAGTGACAATCACATTATTTGTCAATAATTATTGTAGACTGACCCGTGAATTTAAAAGAGTTTGCTTGTTTTTGTGATGCATTTGTTATGTGACCTATTTCGTATTGATATTGGCCTGATGTTCACCAGTGTATATGCTCGTAGTTTGGTTTGTCACAGGATTTTGTTTGTTGGCTTTTTTCTGTCTTTTTCTTTCGTGTTTAATTTTCTTTGATAATGTGGACACTTACTGCAACGTTTGGCAAAACATTGATATTCGTAGTGGCTCTATGTAGTTAAAGTGTATGCTGATGGTGATGAGTTTGTATTTACTTGGTTGTTTACATGTGTGTGTCTGTTACTACAGTTCATGTTACTGTTGAGAACTGCTGTACATGTATGTGTTATTATTGGGAACTGCTCTTGATTACCATCAGATCTTTTTATTTTGCTTCTAGCATTTTTAGTGTTGTCACAGAAAACTACTTGAAGCCTTGTAAATATTGCGGATGTTTTTTGTTTGGTTAGTATACTTACATTTCAGTTTATGCGTCAGCGTCATCTATATATTGCTGTGGCTTTTTCTGGGTTTGCATTGAAATGTTCACTCCTTTTGAGAACATGTGTGTTTAACATTGTGAATGTTACCATTGACCGATACATGTATCTTGTTCATAATTTGATAATTCAGAACTAATTGTTGTTGTTGATTGCTGCATTTTTGTTGAATGCATTTTCGGCTAGGGGAGAGGTTTTGCTGTGATTATGTTTTAGATAAGTTTGCCATCAAGGTTTTTCTGTTTGAAGTGCCTCATGGTCCTTTAAAAGAGTAGTGTGTCTTACTTTCAATATTAACATTTGCATGGGTAAACTCATATTTTATTACCAATCATTTGATTGCATTCAACTCTTTATGTGTGATCGTGCTTTGTTCTAAACGATTGAAGGGAGTAAACAGCGGAATTTTATTTGTTTAATGAAAATCACCATTGCTACTGTTACCAGTCACTGCACGTGTTGATGTATGGTTACTGTTTTCCAGAGAGAGAGAGAGAGAGAGAGAGAGAGAGAGAGAGAGAGAGAGAGAGAGTGTGTGTGTGTGTGTGTCACTGCTGAAGCAAATTGTCATTGTCTATCGAGTTTGTTTTGTGTATGTTGAATTTGTTTAAACTTTGTTACTGTTGATTTGCATCCTTGTCTATTGAAAATGTTGCTCAAATGAATATGTGAGACTACAGGTGCAGAGATGAAAGATTCTGGAAATGAACAGTACCAATTGCCGATTTTTGTGAATGCAACATGTCCATTTTATGTCGTGGTAGGCATTGTGCACAGAATCATGACCAGCTTTGATCTTTTTGTGAACTGTTTTTCTGTTAAGTTTTTACTTTTGCCCTTTTTATGATAGCATGTTTACTGGTCAACTGACAAAATCTCCTCACACATTGTTGCTTGAATAATGTTAATAAAACGTTGTCTTTCTTCGCATCCCAAAGGGTCTTATTTTGTACAGAATTGTAACTTCATTGGTAACTTCATATGTAACATCATTGACAATTGAGCTTGTTTTGACAGATATCGCAGCTTTTGGGTTTAATGCACATTACTTTTGTTACTGTTTGTATCTGATGTTTTGCCTGAAATGGTTATTCAGAGCTGCTGCTTTCATTGCGTAATTTGTATATACTTTCCGTTGTAACTGCTGTTATTAGCTACAGAATTGTATAACTACTTGTAACATATGCATTAATTGATCTTCTAATGTGTTTGTCAAGCTATTCACTCTTTTCACCGGTGTTTGAGTGTCCAAGATAAAAAGTTTCGTTTAAATGTTCAACATTGTAAATTGTTTCAATGATTTGACATGTGCTTGTACGACTTTGTTGTCCGATCTGGATCTGAATGCCCACTGGATGTCGTTCAGGGACGGGTTTATGTCACAGGGGCCCAGTTCGGCAATACGTGACGGGTCGTCTTCACATCACCATTTTAAGCTCTCTTAATTTACATTTATATTCATGCTGTATTTGTCAATCAATAGAGTGTTCTCTGTGTCTGCTGAGTGCCCTTTGGGTCCTCTTAAGGTTTGATGATCTCAGTTGCGTTACGTTTAACAGATTACACACCGCCAAATGACATTTTTCGTTGAGCGGGATTTTAACGAGTGGCCACACGCTCGTGAAACTTTCATAACGCGTTTCAACCTGGTTCCACACTTCCTACGAAACGTATCTAAAGATGTGTTTGTTTGAAAACTGATGTCATGTATATTATGGTGTTACGTATTTTTGTCGTCATTCTACTGTTACCATTGACCACTGGGTATGAGTAGGACTTGCACATTTGATTTAAAAAATAACACCTGTCTATTTATGCTTATCAGTTTTGTTCTTGTTCTGAGACTGTGTTCATTATTGTAAATATTGTCACTAAATACAGTTTGACTAGTATTTCTTGCTTTACATTGCACCGACTTGTCAATGTAGCTGTTGTTTGGTGAACAAACTTTTGCTTTCACTTTCCATTGTATTTGACCATTATTTATTTTCTATGTGCGAGTTAAGATGTGTGTTTTCTTTGACTTTTCCAATTCATTATTACGTTTTGAAACGTATATCCCTGACTGTTGTATATATACTGCTGAAATATTTTGTTCAGAACTGCAACATTATTGGCAAAACATTCGCTTTCGTGATTGTTACCATGACTGAATATGTTCTACTTGCATGTTTTACGATGTATTTGTCAACAACTGAGACTGTTCTCCTTGTCTGATGAGTTTGCTCAATGTTGTATTAGGTTTTGATCTATGGCTTGACTGGCCTTTGCAAACAGCAACGTATCACTTTAAATATGTCTATTATGCTGATGATGTTTTTGTTTGAAAAAGTGTATTTTCTAGCATAACTTACTGTCTTTTCTGTTGTTTTATGATTTTTTAACAGTAGTCATTGGCAACTGAGTGTGAGTGAGACTTATGGATTTTATTTTAAGGTTTCCTTTTTACATTTAGTCAAGTTTTGACTAAATGTTTTAACGTAGAGGGGGGAATCGAGACGAGGGTCGTGGTGTATGTGCGTGTGTGTATGTGTGTGTGTGTGTGTGTGTGTCTGTCTGTGTCTGTCTGTCTGTGTGTGTGTGTAGAGCGATTCAGACTAAACTACTGGACCGATCTTTATGAAATTTGACATGAGAGTTCCTGGGTATGATATCCCCGTACGTTTTTTTCATTTTTTTGATAAATTTCTTTGATGACGTCATATCCGGCTTTTCGTGAAAGTTGAGGCGGCACTGTCACGCCCTCATTTTTCAACCAAATTGGTTGAAATTTTTGTCAAGTAATGTTCGACGAAGCCCGGACTTCGGTATTGCATTTCAGCTTGGTGGCTTAAAAATTAGTTAATGACTTTGGTCATTAAAAATCTGAAAATTGTAAAAAAAACGATCCAAATTTACATTCATCTTATTCTCCATCAATTGCTGATTCCAAAAACATATAAATATGTTATATTTGGATTAAAAACACGCTCTGAAAAAAAAATATATAAAAATTAATATAAAAATTAAATTTTCGAAATCAATTTAAAAACACTTTCATCTTATTCCTTGTCGGTTCCTGATTCCAAAAACATATAGATATGATATGTTTGGATTAAAAACACGCTCAGAAAGTTAAAACAAAGAGAGGTACAGAAAAGCGTGCTATCCTTCTGAGCGCAACTGCTACCCCGCTCTTCTTGTCAATTTCACTGTCTTTGCCGTGAGCGGGAGACTGACGATGCTACGAGTATGCGGTCTTGCTGCGTTGCATTGCGTTCAGTTTCATTCTGTGAGTTCGACAGCTACTTGACTAAATGTTGTATTTTCGCCTTACGCGACTTGTTATGGTTTTCAGTTGTTTTGTTTAATTTTCGTCATAATTGAAATTCTAGAATGTAGTGTTATAGTTTGACTAGTATTTCTTGCTGTACATTGCATTGCTTTACGATTGTAAGGATGCTGTTTTGTAAATTATTTTTGATTTCACCTTTCTTTGTTATTAACTATGTATCATATTCTATGTCGAGTGGTTATGTGGTTTTTCTTTGACTTTTGAAAAATGCAATAATTTTGTTTCGTGCATCCTTGACTGTTTAATATGGTGTTCAAATGTATGATTTGTGAGGGGGGGGGGGGGGGTCAGATTTGTTCTTGCTGGTGGGACTGTGTTTATTATTGTAAATGTTGTCATCGAATACTGTTTGAACATTTTTTCTTACATTAAATTTCACTAGCAGTCTGGACCGAGGTGTTAGCAGATCCCTAAAGCGTTTTAATATCTATCACACAGGAGTTTTTCTTTAAATTCAATGTAAAGATGACGCGGAACAGAAAAAAAATATGAAAGAAACCTCCAATACAAACTTGTGTAGAGGATGAGTCGATCTCCCTTGCCGATTCGCATTGTGTAAATGTTAGGACTTTTAAAACAATTTATGTAATCAGGAGCACCTGTGGGCATGTACTTCCCACTTAAAGTGTCAGCAGAAATCAAATCCCTGCTAACATGGTTTACATGGTTTGAGTTACCTTCCCTCCGTGTGGAAAATTCTAGAGCCTTAATCCTTGAATGATGAACTTTATGTCCTCACTTCATAGAAGCATAACTGAATAACGAAACAGGCTTGCATCGGTCTGGAATAGCATTAACTGCTGAAGAGACGATAAACAGTAATAAGCAACCAATAATTTAGGCAGTTGAGAACGGTTAGTCACACAAGTATTTACATTTGGGTCATGCTAGCAAGAGTTATCTCCCGCGAGGTTCCAGACTATCCTACACATTTCTTGTTCTGAAGCTGCTCATAAAAAAACATGTTTTTGAGATAATTTTAGAATTGACGCCCAAAGGAAAATGTTACAAATAAAGAACAAATGACACGAGTTACCTCCCTTCCATCAGAAAGTTCTGGAGAATTGAGAAGTAGGTTAACTTCATCACTGTAGACTGCCCATGAACTTAAAAGATTCTGATTGCTTGTGTGATGCATAGGTCACAAGGCCTGTTTTGTATTGATAATGTTCACCAGTGTATATGCTCTGAGTTTGGTTTGTTACAAGCTTGTTGGCTTGCTTCTTTCACATTTAGTTGACTTTGATAACGTGGACATTTAATGTAACGTTTGGTAAAGCGTTAATGTTTGCAGTGTGTCTTTATTGGCTGCTGATTATGATGAGTATGTATTTTACTTTGTTGTTTTAAAATCCGTGTTTGTTTTTATTTGTGTGACTGTTGAGAACTGTTGTGTTTGGTAATGTTGGGAACTGCTCTTGATTACAAGGATATGTTTTGTTTTGTGTGTCTAGTATCCTTATTTTTTTCCACATATTACTACTCGAAGCCTTGTCAATATTGCAGATGATTGTTGTTTGTGTTGAATAGTATTCGCATTGAAGACTTTGTGTCGCGACATCTATAATGTTGTGACTGTATCTGAATTTGCCTTGAAATGTTCACTACGTGTGGGTTTGACATTGTGAATATTACCATTGACTGCTGAGTTAAATTACTAATATCCCGTTCATGTTTGATAAATCATAACTGCTTGTTGTTGTTGATTTCTGCGTTGTTGAATGTATTGTTAGTGAGTGAAGGGTTTTTGTGGTGATGATCTTACTGATAAGTTTCGTCTCGATGGTGTTGTTTTTTTTTTTTATAAGAAAATTACCATTGCTGCAGTTGTCAGTCACTGCTCAGTTTGATGTATGGCTCAATTTATCGTGTCTTATTTGAGATATGTCACAGCATTGACTATTTTGTCTTTTTGTGTCTCTTGTTTTTCACCTTTTACGGCCGATAGGTTGAAGTTCTTGTGAACATTTGGTTTTGTCCTGATTGATACGTTCCACAAATTAGAGCAATTCTTGTTTTGTTTTGTTTTAATTATGTTTTGTATCTAGTGTATTTGTCAAGCCATTATAAGCGTTGCAGTGTCCAAGAAGATAAGTTTCGTCTAAATGTTAATACATGTACTGTCATTTTACCATGATGTGACATGAATATTTTCTACTTATACAACTTTATATCCATGTGTATTTGTCAACCATTGCGACTCTTCTCTCTGTCTGCTGAATGTGCTTAAGGTTGTATATATTTTGTATATCTTGTTTGGCTATTGTGATTAAAACATCAAGTCAATTTAAATACGTCTATTCATCTTTGATGATGTTTGCAGAGTGAGTGTGAGCAGGACTTATGGATTTGATCAATGTTAGAAGCTGTGTATATTTATAAATATTTGTTTTGTTCTTCTTCCTTGGAATGTGTTAATTATTGTAAATGTTGGCACAGAAGACAGTTTGACGTAGTATTTCTTGCTGTACAGTGCAGACCTGTTTACCCTTACTATTTTGGAGTAATTTATTACTATTTGTTAGGCTTTTTTGGGGGAAAAATACTTCTTTTGAGTCCAGACTATGATTTTCAAATGTGCTTCAAATGAGGTTTGTGTTGCTAATGTTGGCGTTTGTAACCACTGGGTTACTATTTTGGTCATCAGATTACTATTGTTTGACTTGACCATTACTCTTGTCAAGTGTTGGGGGTAAACAGGTCTGACAGTGCATTTGGTTTTCGTTGGGTGAATTGTTTTTGTTTTCACGTTCCTTTGTATTAAACTATCATTCACATTCCATTGTGAGTTTATAATTGTTTTTTGTAACTTTTTTAATTCATTAATTTTGTTTTGAAACATTATGTCCTTGACTTTTGAATATGTTGCTCGTGTAGATGGGTAACACCATAGGTCCAGAGAGAAATGATTCTGAAAATGAACAGGACCATTTAACGGATTTTCATCATCACATGTCTGTTACGGTTTTTGCGGCTCCCCTTGCATATGGCACGCGTTCAAAATTATGACCAGCTTTGTTCGTTTTGTTCTTTACTTATGGTATCGTATGTTATGGCATATTTACTTATTAGTTGACGCCTGAATAATGTAAACATGTGTGTTTTCTCTCATGTTTGATTTTGTTATTTCGTGCTGAACTGTAACTAACATCATTGAAAACTGAACTTGATTTAAAGATTTCACAGCTTTAATTTTTGGAGCGTATTTGTTACCTTTTATAACTAATGTCTTTGTCTGAATGGATCATTTACAACTACTGCTTTTATTTCATTGTGTGATTGTGTGTATATTCACTGTTGTAACTTTTTTTTTATTAACTACGGAGTTTTTTGGTTTTTTTACTAAAACATACATTTGATATTCTAATTTTTTTGTCAAGTAAGTAACTTTTCTTATTGGCAAGATGATAAGTTTGTCTCAATGTTCACCATTGTGATTGTTACCATGACTTTTTGTGAATATACTCTGCTTCAACGTCTCTATTTTTCTATGTACTGTCGTGTTCTCGTCGTGTTGGACGGTCACATGCATATATATAAACAAACTGGTAGACTATAAATGAAGCAGACACAGGCATGGAGGGTTAGCGTGTTATTTATTCCGCCATGATTCTCCCAGAATCCCCAGCAACCTTTTTACGTCAGGGTTCTTGCATATTGACAATAGAACACGGTTTTTAATGACGTCATAACATTACATCCCCCTTACTTTACGCTTATTTTTTCTTTTAGAAAACAAAGCAAATTAGCTCTTCAATGTAACTATGAGTATGACTTTCATAGATGAAAACTTCAACAAAAGAAAACATTCCTGTGCTTCTTTCACACTAGTTAAACATAACCAAAAGTCACAGATCAAGAATGTTAGGCCGCTTGACCACGCGACCGCTTCTTGTGGTCACAGGCCGTTCATTGGGCAATCCCTCAGACGGAGAATCTGTCTCCCTTTGTTCTGAGGACGGATCAGGAGAACCACCGTCCTCCCCGCGATGTCCTGGGCGTCCCGCATCAGGAGGAATGGTTGTTGACGCTTTGTCTGGTGACTGCTTCGGGGTTGGTGCATCACTCAGACGTCTGTTGAGGTGTCGGCGATTTCTTCTCTGGATGCCCGTCTTTGTCTGTAGTTCGTATGACCTCGGAGCGACTGGTCGCAAGATGACTGCTTCTTTCTCCGTAGGTGTTTTCAGCCACACACGTTCTCCTGGCTTGAGGGTAGGAAGGGGTTGAGCTCGGTGTCGCTTGTCGTGGTTTTTCTTCTGTGCCTCTTTCTGCTGGACATCGGCTGACCGCATGTCGTGGAACTTTGGCCAGTCTGGAATAAGCAGATTGGGAACGGCAGGTACCTTGGTTCTCAAACGACGTCCCATAAGTCTTTCCGCTGGACTGAAACCGCACTGCAGAGGCGTCGCTCTGTAGTTTAACATGGCCACGTACGGATCTTCAGCTTTCAGGAGCAGCTGCTTGAGGGTCTGCACTGCTCGTTCAGCTTCTCCGTTGGCTTGCGGATACCGTGGACTACTGGTTTCATGGGTGAAGCCATATTCTTCAGCAAACCTTGAGAACTTGTCAGCGTCAAACTGAGGGCCATTGTCCGTCATCATGACTTCCGGGATTCCATGCCTGGACATGATGCTCTTCAGGTGTTGGATGACAGTTTCACTGGTGGTCGAACGTAGTAGTGCCATTTCTATGTACCTCGAGAAATAGTCCACCACCACAAGGTAGTCGTTTCCACGCCAGTCCATCAAGTCGACACCCACTTTCTGCCATGGATAATCTGGCACTGGTGTAGGTTGCAATGGTTCTGGTGGTGGTTTGCGCTCCTTCACGCAAGTTGCACATTCTTCTATCATGACTTTTATGTCTGTGGAAAGTCCTGGCCACCACACTGAAGATCTTGCCAGCGCTCTGCACTTTACGATGCCCTGGTGACCTCCGTGGATTTTGCTGAGAATGTCCTGCCTCATCACTTCTGGAATGACAAGACGGTCCCTGAACAACAACAGTCCTTGTTGTACCGTCAGGTCGTCTCTCACTGTGTGAAAAGGCTTAAGGTCTGGTTCAACCTTGTTAACATCAGGCCATCCTTTGTTGCAGTAGTCTTTCACTTTGCAGCAAATTATATCTTTCTGCTGTTTGGCCCTGATTTCATCCATGCGCTGCTTTGACGCTGGAAATCCTTCCACCACTGACTTGACGTATGCTGCAACATCACTGTCAAGCTGTAAGTCTGACGTCTGTGGAGATCCGACTGGAGCACGCGATAAGGCGTCAGCAGTTGTCAGATCCTTACCAGCTGTGTAGATCACGTCATACCGGTACCGCATCAGCCTCATACGGAACCGTTGAATCCGTGGCGAAAGCTCGTCTAGCTGTTTTGACTTGAGGAGTGCCAGAAGCGGCCTGTGGTCTGTCTCTATGGTGAATGAGGGAAGACCAATCAAGAAGTCAGCGAACTTCTCGCAGGCCCACGTAGACGCTAATGCCTCCTTTTCCACCTGGGCATACCGCTGCTCGGTGGACGTCATAGATCTTGAAGCAAAGAATACGGGTTGCCATTCACCGTCTCTTTCCTGGAGAAGGACAGCTCCCAGCCCGTACGACGAAGCATCAGCTGACACTTTGGTAGGCAAGGATGTGCTGTAGTGAGCCAGCACTGGTGGTGAGGTCAGCTGTTCTTTCAGTCTTTGAAACGCTCTCTCCTGTGCGTCTCCCCATGTCCACTGAATTTCCTTTTTCAGCAAATCACGTAGAGGTCTGGTCTCTTCTGCCAGGTTAGGGGAGAACTTTCGGACGAAGTTCACCAGTCCCAAAACACGTCGTAGTTCAGGGACGCTCTTAGGTCGAGGCATGTTCCTGATAGCCTCCACCTTGTCCGGATCCATCTGCACACCATCCTTGGAGATCACGTGTCCGAGGAACTTGATGCTTGTTTGGCCGAAAGCACACTTGTCATTCAGTGTGACACCAGCATCTTGAAGCTTTTCAAGTACTTGCTTCAGACGTTGGTCATGCTCGACTTGGTTGCGTCCGTACACCAACACATCATCTATGTCGCATATGACCCCTGGAATGTCTGACAACAGCTGCGACATGATGCGATGAAAAACCTCGCTCCCTGACGAGATTCCGAAGGGTAGACGTTGAAAACAAAAACGTCCGATTGGTGTAATGAAGGTCGTCAACTCTTGTGAGCTTTTCTCCAGTGGAACTTGATAGAAACCGCTGTTGCAGTCCAGTTTTGTGAATACTGTTGCCTCCTCTAACTGTGCGAGGAGTTGATCTGTAGACGGAAGAGGATAGTTTTCTCTCTTGACACTCTCGTTCAGTCTGGTAAGGTCTACACAGATCCTCACTGCATCATTATGTGCTTTCGGCACCACAACGATGGGGGCACACCAGTCAGTTGGAGTGTTGACTGGTCGAATCACTTCCTGATCTTGCAGTCGCCTAAGCTCCTCCTCTACCTTCTGTTGAAAAGGGAGTGGAACACGTCTCGGTGCTGTCACTGCATACGGCACTGCACTGTCCTTCAGGCGAATCGTATAAGTCTCTTTCATTTTCCCAAGTCCAGAGAACAGCCTGGGGAAAGTCTTCTGAATGCGTTCCTTGTCGCCTTCTTTCACCGTTTCCACACGCTTCACGAGTCCTAGCGCCTGAATTGCTGGTCTCCCTAACAGAGGTTCTTCTAGGTCTTCAACCACGTAGATGTCTTGAATGCTCATGGCGTTCTTGACTTTCATTTTTGACGTGAACTGTCCCAGCACTTTTAGTGGAATTTTACCTGGGCCAAAGAGTCTTTTCGAAGGCCTCTCAAGCGGGTATTTGTTTTTGGGTACCATCACTGCTGGCATCACTGTTACGTCTGCTCCAGTGTCCATCTTAAACTGAATGTTTGACTGCTCTAGCTGAACGTCCACATGCCAGGCGTCAGTTCCTGCATTTGACACTGCTCCCAGATATGCTTCATCTTTCACTTCCTTCACAGAAGCTTGGCTGATGGGCTTGCTGAAACAACAAACTGCATAATGTCCTTTCTTCAGGCATTTTCTGCATTCGGCTTTCGCGGCAGGACATGACTCTCTGCCATGCTGATCTCGACCGCATCTGGTGCACTTTTGTGACCTTTCTCCGAGATTTCGGCTTGGACGCTTCCACTGTGTTTTCGGATGCTGTCCCTTTTGCATAGCATTCGGAACCCCCTTTAGGCGATCCACTGTTGTTTCCTTAGACATTTCATGGAGTTGTTGCTGGGATGACTCATAAGCTCTGCATATGTCTACTGCTTTTTTAAAAGTCAGTGTTGAATCTTCAAGAAGTTTCTCCCGCATGGTATCACTTTTGACACCAACGACAATTCTATCCCGTATCATACGGTCTTCCATGATGCCATAATTACAGTTCTTAGCAAGTTGTCTAAGGGCTGCCACATACGCATCGATCGACTCAGACGAATCCTGGCGTCGAATGTGAAATCTGTATGTTTCGAACGCTTCATGCGTGGCTCCCACACAAAATTCTTCCAGTTTCTTGATGACAACGCTTATGTCTTTCTTGTTCTCACCTTCAGAGAACCTCATGCTGTCATACACCTCCATTGCATCTTCGCCAATGCAGGCAAGCAACACTGCACACCGGTATTCTCCTTCTTCTTTGTCCAGTCGAGAAGCAATCTCATAATTGTCCCATTGTCTTTTGAACTTCTTCCAGTTTTGGGATAAGTTGCCTTCCATAACCAGCTTTGAAGGTATTGGAACATTGGCTGTGTAATGTCTCCTCTCTGCCTGTAATGGTGGTTGGTTCGGCTGCTCTGCCATACTGGATCTCTGCTGAATCCGTACCACTGAACCACACCTTTCTTTATTTTTGGAGTGTGCGCTTCCTACTGCGACGCTACATCTAGTTTGCTGCTGTCGGAGTACGCGATTTTAGATCGAACAAAATGCTCTACGGCACGCGCGAACAAAACTTTCGACTTGCAATCTCGTACATAAAGTTTTTCACACTCACTGCTTCGCTACCAGCCACTTCTGACACCATGTCGTGTTCTCGTCGTGTTGGACGGTCACATGCATATATATAAACAAACTGGTAGACTATAAATGAAGCAGACACAGGCATGGAGGGTTAGCGTGTTATTTATTCCGCCATGATTCTCCCAGAATCCCCAGCAACCTTTTTACGTCAGGGTTCTTGCATATTGACAATAGAACACGGTTTTTAATGACGTCATAACATTACATGTACCTGTCTACTTCTGTGACCGTTCTCATTGTCATCAGTTTCACGACTTTTAATTTCTAACTGGCTGGGTAACAAGAAAAGCTTGTCGGCAGTTAAGGAAAAATCGTCTTCTGTTTGATCTTTATCAACCTCGGTCTCCGGCCTTGGTCAATAAATATGAAATAGAAGATGATATACACGTAATTATGCTCCTCAAAAAATCATGTTGGTCTGTCAACAACTAACCAACCCTCTTATATTCTTAGCGTACTGAAAAGCTTTGTTTAGTTGTGGTTGATGTTTTTACATTTAGTCAAGTTTTGACTAAATGTTTTAACATAGAGGGGGAATCGAGACGAGGGTCGTGGTGTATGTGTGTGTGTGTGTGTGTGTGTGTGTGTGTGTGTGTGTGTCTGTCTGTCTGTCTGTTTGTCTGTCTGTGCGTGTGTGTGTGTAGAGCGATTCAGACTAAACTACTGGACCGATTTTTATGAAATTTTACATGAGAGTTCCTGGGAATGATATCCCCGGACGTTTTTTTTCATTTTTTCGATAAATGTCTTTGATGACGTCATATTCGGCTTTTTGTAAAAGTTGAGGCGGCACTGTCACACCCTCATTTTTCAATCAAATTGATTGAAATTTTGGCCAAGCAATCTTCGACAAAGGCCGGACTTCGGTATTGCATTTCAGCTTGGTGGCTTAAAAATTAATTAATGACTTTGGTCATTAAAAATCTGAAAATTGTAAAAAAAATAAATTTCTTATAAAACGATCCAAATTTACGTTCATCTTATTCTTCATCATTTTCTGATTCCAAAAACTTTAATATGTTATATTTGAATTAAAAACAAGCTCTGAAAATAAAAATTTAAAAATTATGATCAAAATTAAATTTTCGAAATCAATTTAAAAACACTTTCATCTTATTCCTTGTCGGTTCCTGATTCCAAAAACATATAGATGTGATATGTTTGGATTAAAAACACGCTCAGAAAGTTAAAACGAAGAGAGGTACAGAAAAGCGTGCTATCCTTCTCAGCGCAACTACTACCCCGCTCTTCTTGTCAATTTCACAGCCTTTGCCACGAGCGGTGGACTGACGATGCTACGAGTATACGGTCTTGCTGAAAAATTGCAGTGCGTTCAGATTCATTCTGTGAGTTCGACAGCTTGACTAAATGTTGTATTTTCGCCTTACGCGACTTGTTATTTTCTATTGCACTTACAGTAACGGAAAAGAAAGTGTGTGTGTGTGTGTGTGTGTGTGTGTGTGTGTGAGTGGGGGGGGGGGGTGTGTGTTTAATAATCATTAAGGTCATTTACAAATCGTCTATGCATCTTTGATAATGTTTTCGTTTGAAAAATGATGGTGACTTTGTTTTTGTTGAATTGATTACCCGTGAATAATGTGCCTTTGAGTGCTGCTCTTCAAAAGAAGTTATTTCTGCTCAGAGTTTTATGTATTTTTTTTCCGACAGTTTTGCAGTTGTCAGTGATCATTGAGGCTTAGAAGGACTTATGGATTTGATTTTCAAAAGCAATACATTTATTTTTATTAGTGGTTTTCTTGTTGCTGGGTCTATGTTCATTATTATAAATGTGGTCACCGAATACAGTTTGACTAGTTATTCTTGCTGTACATTGCTTGGACTTAGTACTGTTGCTGTTGTTTCGTGAATAATATGTGTTTTTACTTTCGTTTGTATTGAACCAGTTTACACATTCTATGTGTGAGTTTTATGCGTGCACATTTTTAATTTCACTCTGAATATTTTGGCTACATAAGCATTGGAAATAATGCGAATTACTCTGTAAGGTTTCGTTTACATTTGTCGATATTTGCTTTGCTGGAAACTGGCGTTAGTTTGTTGGTGTCTACGTTTACCATTGTCTATGTCTTAGTTTCAAAACTTCTGATTTAAGTTTTCACTGCTGAGTGCTGACACATCAATGTTAAAACCGTTGTAACCATGTTCGGCTGAACATTTTGAGAGAAGTGTTGTCTAACTAGTGTTTGTCTGTGCACTTCAAAGACCGCTCGGTCGAAACATTTGTGAACGTTACGTTTTGTTTTGTCAATAATTAAACGTTCCAATATCATACCTTTTTTTATTCTGAATTTTGGAACGTTGACAGTCTATTTGTTTTTGGATTTTTATATTTGTTATATGTACATGTAACATGCATTCATGATGAGTGCTATGAGCTGAAACATTGTAGGTAAAACTGACGTTTAAACTAATTACAAATGAATCATTTAATAATCAAAATTGTTAGATACAATGAAGATGCAGCATATACATTGACAACTCTTTTTGGTGGTTTTGTATTTAAATTGCGTATAATGGGACAACGCTGAAAAGGACAATATCAACGATTCAATTCGGATAACAAGAAAAATAACTGAAACTTAAAGGCACAGTAAGCCTCCCGTAAACCATCACAGAGCTCCCCGAGCGTCTAAATACAGTACAAGCATACTTCCATTTGAACGCTCACCGAACGGGAACATCCTGGCTGCTTTCTGTCGAGCGTGAGACATTTTCCAAGAATTTATTTTCGTAGACTTGTTCCGTTAACAACAACGGCGCCTCGTTTTTGCGCTAGACCTAACTTTTAAAATCTAAATAATAAATTGACAGCTTGTTACACAAACATTCTTTAATCATAAAAGAATTCGTTTTTCATCAAGACAAGATCAGAACTATTCGAAGTTGTGAAAGTTTAAAAAAAGAAAAGCCCGGAAGCAGGGTCACGCAAGGGTCGTAGCAGACGACGGCCGGTTTATCAGTGCAAATCGCCGTTCCTCTCAACAGTCACAAGACATCGCTAGAGTTTTTGTGAACCACAGCCGTTGTTTCGTGCATAAAAAAACGTGCTATTGTAGATAAGCTCACGTCGAGTCGCATTCAAATGACTAACTATGACGACTACATTGTGAAAAGGGAAAACTGGATCACACGGGTTCACGATGGCTCAGGGGTAAGATAAACCACGCAAAAATAAATTCTTTGAAAATTGTTCGCTCTTTACGGAGGGCACCTAGGATGTTCTCAATTGGTGAGTGTTTAAATGAAAGGGTGTTTGTACTGTGTGTAAAAGCCTGACCGTATCTGTGATGGTTTACGGGAGGCTTACTCTGCCTTTAAACATAAAACTGAAATTACCTGCTTGCTTCTAAAAGACACTTTTTTTCTTCTTCATATTTTCTACTTGATACTTGTAATTAAAGAAATTCAAGCATTACACCTTTTTGTTATTGAAAATGATCTATGTTTGTATGTGCGTGCGCGCTTGAGTTTGTCGGTGTGTGTGTGTGTGTGTGTCTCTGTGTGTGTGTGTGTGTGTGTGTGTGTGTGTGTGGGGGTGTGTGTGTTAGTTAGTGTGTGTTGTGTGTTGTGCGTTTGTTATATTAGTTGTGTGTAAAAAGTTTTATTTGCAAGGTAGGGTTAAGAGTTAAAACAAGTCGCGTAAGGCGAAAATACAATATTTAGTCAAGTAGCTGTCGAACTCACAGAATGAAACTGAACGCAATGCAACGCAGCAAGACCGTATACTCGTGGTCCACCGCTCACAGCATTGGCAGTGAAATTGACAAGAAGAGCGGGGTAGTGGTTACGCTATGCTGCATAGCACGCTTTTCTGTACCTCTGTTCGTTTTAACTTTCTGAGCGTGTTTTTAATCCAAACATATCATATCTATATATTTTTGGAATCAGGAACCGACAAGGAATAAGATGAAAGTGTTTTTAAATTGATTTCGAAAAAAAAATTTGATAATAATTTTTATATATTTAATTTTCAGAGCTTGTTTTTAATCCGAATATAACATATTTATATGTTTTTGGAATCAGCAAATGATGGAAAATAAGATAAACGTAAATTTGGATCGTTTTATAAATTTTTATTTTTTTTTACAATTTTCAGATTTTTAATGACCAAAGTCATTAATTAATTTTTAAGCCACCAAGCTGAAATGCAATACCGAACCCCGGGCTTCGTCGAAGAGTACTTGACCAAAATTTCAACCAATTTGGTTGAAAAATGAGGGCGTGACAGTGCCGCCTCAACTTTCACGAAAAGCCGGATATGACGTCATCAAAGACATTTATCAAAAAAATGGAAAAAATGGTCGGGGATTTCATACCCAGGAACTCTCATGTCAAATTTCATAAAGATCGGTCCAGTAGTTTAGTCTGAATCGCTCTACACACACACACAGACACACACACAGACACACGCACATACACCACGACCCTCGTTTCGATTCCCCCTCGATGTTAAAATATTTAGTCAAAACTTGACTAAATATAAAAAAGAAAAAGGAAAGATAGATAGACGAATACATAGGAGAGAAAATAAGATGGGATTGGAATGGAGAGAGAAAAAAAGAGTATTTTTTTTATAAGAATTTAGCTGGATATAGAAAACACATGCAACCAAGGATAAGATAAAATGTGTTATTAGTGAGGTTGCGGGGAAGACGCCCGACAACTCAGCACGACGACAAGTGACGGTGACCTTTTTACCCCCTCACACAGTCTCGCAAAGGCCCCGTCCCAGCTGGAAAATGGAGCAATTCGTCGTCGTCGCAAAAACGGAAGATAGAAATTGGTCTTTGCTGTTAAGTCGAGTTCACTTTAATCAAAGTATGTGTTATGGACATATAGATTGTTACATTTGCAAATAGCTTTTGAAGAAAAAGAAAAAAAATCTTTGATAGGCGTGGATTTACAGTTTGTTTTGTCGGGTACCATCTCAGATGCTCACAAGTCTTCTCAATGAAGCCGCTATAAACTGTTTGCGCAGAAGACGGACGCGTCCCGAGTAAAAACAAAACTTGACTAAATATAAAAACCAAGACTATAGTGACGTCACATTTCGGCTCAGCGGTCCGGGACGCGTGCTGAAACAACGGTGTTAACCCGTGATTTGTAAAAATGTAAAAACATTTTACAAATCACATCGAACCTAAAACCGCGATTTGTAAAAATGTAAAAATCTAAAAATATCGCATTCCACAAAGTAATGCATGCCTTTTATTATTATTAATATTTGTGGTTTAGAGCCTCTACGCTGAGTGGTGGGGGTGGTTTTAGATCCACATCCCATTTTGGTGCAATCCCATTTTGCTGCCGTCCCATTTTTTGCCCCATCCCATTTTCGCGACATTTCACAAGCCAAGCGTCATTTTACTAACATGTCATAACAATAGCGCGACATCCCATTTTGACACCATATCCCATTTGGCCGCCATGCCGTTTCACCGCCATTGCATTTCGCCCCCATCCCATTGTCGCGACATTTCACAAGTCAAGCGTTATTTTACTACCGTGTCATAAAAATAGCGCGACATCCCATTTTGACACCATCCCATTTGGCCGCCATCCCATTTTGATTTATTCTTTTTGCCAAGCCTCACTATACTACTATACTGCGTTATTCAACTAGGGAGACATTCTGTGGACGCGAAATCCCACTTTTGCCACAATCCAAAATGTCGCGAAATAGGGATGGCGGCGAAATGGGATGACGGCAAAACGGCATGGCGACAAAATGGAATGTGGCGCTAGTGGTATGACATGGTGGTAAAATGACACTTGGCCTGTGAAATGTCGCGAAAATGGGATGGGGGCGAAATAGGATAACGGCGAAACGGGATTGCGCCAAAATTGGATGTGGAGCTAATGGTACATGACATGATGGTAAAATGACACTTGGCCTGTGAAATGTCGCGAAAATGGGATGGGGGCGAAATGGGCTAACGGCGAAACAAAATTGCGCCAAAATAGGATGTGGGGCTAATGGTACATGATATGGTGGTAAAATGACACTTGGCCTGTGAAATGTCGCGAAAAAGGGATGGGGGTGAAATGGGATAACGGCGAAACGGGGCTAATAGATCCCTTGACTTTGGGGTAGCGTGACTTTGTTACTGCTAGCTTTACACTGGGAGGAAGCGACCCGAATTTCCAAGGGATGGGACAAAAAAGTATTGACATTTTTTTTTTCTCAATAGATCCCTTCACTTTGGAGTTAAATATCGGGCGCATTTACGTGATTTGTAAAACATTTTACAAATCGCGGGGCACACACACACACACACACACACATACATGCGCGGGCGCACACGCGCGCGCGCACATGCACCCGCGTACACGCACACACCCACACACACGCGCGCGCGCACGCACACACACCCACACACACACACATACAAACACATACACACACCACACACACACACACACACACACACACACACACACACACACACACACACACATAAAATGTATGGGCTAACACGCAACAGCTGGTTTTTTTTTTACTAGGTCACAGACCTGGAAGACCCAGGTGCAAGACGAATAATTCATATCACTGAAATGCGTGTTCTCCATGCACCACCCAAAACATGCCCTGAGGGGCTCCGCCTCTACAAGTCGTGTCAAAACCAATCGTTCGGGTGTCCAGGAGTTTTCTTCTTCGATCAGGCCACTGGCGCTCGTTCTCCCCGCAAACGCTACTTGTGTCAGTACGAGCGATGACACCGAACGACAACACACCTGTCTCGGTTCAGTCGTCGTTGTCGATCCCGTCTTCCCCGCAACGTCTATATTCTCGCTGAGTTAAAACGAACAACCCACCAAAGATAGAGACACTGGGGGAAAAAAAGAGAGGAAAAAAACCTGTATCTGAAATACAAAATCATGATTAAAAGTATGATGCCATGCGCGATCATGATCCTCCTCAGCACACACTCTCACAGGGACACACACACACACGCACGCACGCACACGTGACACACACGCAAATCATACACACACACACACACGCGCGCGCGCAAACACACACACACGCAAACACACACACACGCACACACACACACACACACACACTGACGCACATACTTACAAAAACACTGACGCACTAAACTCACGCACTGACTGACGGAGGAGAGGCTGAGGGGCGAGGAATGGGCTAAGGGCAACAACTGAATAAACTATGAGCAGATTACATTGTATGATTGTGTCCCTTACACTGTTTTCGCTGCTGCCGTTTCTGTCTCCCTCTCTCTCGTTCTCTCTGTCTCTGTCTCTCTCGCAAGCGCGCGCGGTGCACACACCCACGCACGCACGTACACGCACACACATACGCACGCACACACGCACACACACACACACACACGCAGACAGACATACACGCACGTACGAACGCAGTCGGTCACAGACTACAGAGAGGCACAGATAAACTACGCTTTTTCTCACACACACAAACACACACACACACACTTAACAAACAAAAAACCCACCCACACAAAACACCCTGACCATGATAATCATCTTTAATTCCCAATTTTGTCTCGCCTCAGCGGAGCCATTCAGTTCACGCGCACGCTCCAGCGCACGCGCTGAAAGACGGACGGCACGCGCGACGCTCGTTCTCAATATGGCCGCCTGCAAATGGGAGACAAGGGGATGTAATCGGTCGAGCAAAGTTCTGGACGACAAGCAGATCATCTCGGGGAAAAAAAATCAGCTACCGCTGCAGTTAGGGCGAGAAAGATTGATGGCGTTGTTGGGCAGCTGTCCTTCTGACAGGGACCAGTTACACACACCAGGGAGAAAATCGGTATCCATACTTTTTACTTTATTTGAAGCTGAATGCAAAAACTTAGGTAAATCAAGAAACAGAAGTGTCTCTTTATGTGCTTGTGGCCAAACCAGAGACAGTGTGTACTCTACACGGTCTCTGGCCAAACCAAATGCATCTCAGAATGTAAGTTGGCGAAGGCAGTGGGAAAAACGGCGACACCTTTTCAGTTCAAATCGCCGAAAACGTTGACGTCATGTCGGCAAAGATATCCGATTTTTGTTGTTGATTTCCTTTTATCACGGTGATCGATTAATGAGACTGTAGTCGAGAGAGAGAGAGAGAGAGAGAGAGAGAGAGAGAGAGAGAGAGAGAGAGAGAGAGACCGGGGGGGTGAGAGAGAGAGAGAGAGAGAGAGAGTGAGAGAGAGACCGGGGCGGGGGGGAGGGGGGGGGGGGTGAGAGAGAGAGAGAGAGGCAAACAAACAAACAAACAAACAAAGAGAAGCAAGGTATTCGTTCACAAGTACGAATATATACAATTATATATTTAGTCAGCTGCATGGACTTAAACAATATAAGAAAAAAAAAAGTTGCGTAAGGCGAAAATACAACATTTAGTCAAGTAGCTGTCCAACTCACAGAATGAAAATGAACGCAATGCAATTTTTCAGCAAGACCGTATACTCGTAGCATCGTCAGTCCACCGCTCATGGCGAAGGCAGTGAAAGTGACAAGAAGAGCGGGGTAGTAGTTGCGCTGAGCAGGATAGCACGCTTTTCTGTACCTCTCTTCGTTTTAACTTTCTGAGCGTGTTTTTAATCCAAACATATCATATCTATATGTTTTTGGAATCAGGAACCGACAAGGAATAAGATGAAAGTGTTTTTAAATTGATTTCGACAATTTAATTTTGATAATAATTTTTATATTTTTAATTGTCAGAGCTTGTTTTTAATCCAAAGATAACATATGTATATGTTTTTGGAATCACAAAATGATGGAGTATAAGATGAACGTAAATTTGGATCGTTTTATAAAAAAAATATTTTTTTTACAATTTTCAGATTTTTAATGACCAAAGTCATTAATTAGTTTTTAAGCCACCAAGCTGAAATGCAATACCGAAGTCCGGGCTTCGTCGAAGATTACTTGACCAAAATTTCAACCAATTTGGTTGAAAAATGAGAGCGTGACAGTGCCGCCTCAACTTTCACGAAAAGCCGGATATGACGTCATCAAAGGTAGTTATCGAAAAAAAGAAAAAAACGTTCGGGGATATCAATCCCAGGAACTCTCATGTACAATTTCATAAAGATCGGTCCAGTAGTTTGGTCTGAACCGCTCTACACGCACGCACACACACACATACACACATACACCACGACCCTCGTTTCGATTCCCCCTCTATGTTAAAACATTTAGTCAAAACTTGACTAAATGTAACAAGTCGCGTAAGGCGAAAATACAATATTTAGTCAAGTAGCTGTCGAACTCACAGAATGAAACTGAACGCAATGCCATTTTTCAGCAAGACCGTATACTCGTAGCATCGTCAGTCCACCGCTCATGGCAAAGGCAGTGAAATTGACAAGAAGAGCGGGGTAGTAGTTGCGCTAAGAAGGATAGCACGCTTTTCTGTACCTCTCTTTGTTTTAACTTTCTGAGCGTGTTTTTAATCCAAACATATCATATCTATATGTTTTTGGAATCAGGAACCGACAAGGAATAAGATGAAAGTGTTTTTAAATTGATTTCGACAATTTAATTTTGATAATAAATTTTATATATTTAATTTTCAGAGCTTGTTTTTAATCCAAATATAACATATTTATATGTTTTTGGAATCAGAAAATGATGGAGAATAAGATGAACGTAAATTTGGATCGTTTTATAAATTTTTATTTTTTTTTACAATTTTCAGATTTTTAATGACCAAAGTCATTAATTAATTTTTAAGCCACCAAGCTGAAATGCAATACCGAAGTCCGGGCTTTGTCGAAGATTACTTGACCAAAATTTCAACCAATTTGGTTGAAAAATGAGGGCGTGACAGTGCCGCCTCAACTTTCACAAAAAGCCGGATATGACGTCATCAAAGACATTTATCAAAAAAATGAAAAAAACGTTCGGGGATTTCATACCCAGGAACTCTCATGTCAAATTTCATAAAGATCGGTCCAGTAGTTTAGTCTGAATCGCTCTACACACACACACAGACAGACACACGCACATACACCACGACCCTCGTTTCGATTCCCTCTCGATGTTAAAATATTTAGTCAAAACTTGACTAAATATAAAAAGAAAGCAAAGCAGGCCCGATCCGTTCTGTCAATTGCTCGCCGCATGGCAGTGTGCATGCATTGGGCGGCAAGGACTGGGGCGGTTGTGCACCACCCCCCAACACAGGCAGAAGATGATGCCCACACGAGACGCATCCCAGTGGAAGATCCTCCCAAACCTCCGCCCCCACCCCAGCCGTCTGACTGGAAAATCGTGTTACGCGGACGCGTTTTGGAGGACTTGACTTGTCTAAACTGATTACCTCGGCATCCCAACCCTTTCTTGCTTTCCGCACCCAAACGGTGAAATCGAATTTGTTTGTGCAATTAGACCGCGAATTTGAATGAATCCAAAGCGCATATAAATCTAATCAGGGCAAGAAAGCGCGGATTAAGGCGGTCGCTGGTCGCCTTGCAATGGCTGCGCGGCCACCTGAAGACTTTTGAAGGAGGATGAATGGAGCTCACACAGCCCTGCCCACCCACCCCTACACACCCGCCATTTTATTCTCTCCTCTTTCTTTTATTCTTCCTCTTCCCCTCCCCCTCTGCCTCTCATTCATTTCCACACTGTGACCAAGTTTTCCCTGAGATGAAGTTTTCCAAATATAATTTACGCTGATATATTGTTCGATGGCCCCTTCCCCGGCGCTTTTATGACACTGGCGCTGACAGATTGTCTCCCTTGGCCTGTCGTCTGCATGCAAGTTCGCTCTCTCGAGTGCTCTCCCTTCCTTTGAGTTCTCTGGGAAGTGGTGCTTGGGAGAGGTCGTTGTGTCGCCCTCGACGCGTTAATCCCGTTAGATGCTGCAGAAGGGAGACCTGGTCTCACCAGCAAGGTCCTGGCCACTTGTCTTCGGCTGTTATCTCGTCTCGGAAAACCAAACCAAAAGGAAATGGAGGCAACGCCGGTAACGAGGTTTTCACAAGTATTGCAACCTTGCAATGAGACTCTACGAGGAAAGGGAGATGAAGGTGAGGGTGAGCGTGAGGTGATGGGGGGGGGGGGGGGGGGGGACGCTTGTAGGGGGAGCTGGTTTTGTAGGGGAGATCGGCTTTATCCTTGCGATGAATAGATTCTCTGTATTGCTGGGGGCCTGATTTTTATTTAAAAGGTGTTCTTATTTAATGTAAGCTTTGCGTGGCTATATTACTTGCACGGTAACAGATGAGATGTCATATATGTGTCGTTTATTCTCTTTCCCGACATGGCCAGAAAAACATCCTTTGCCATATTTCGCAGGCAGAGAAATGCTTTTTACCACAGTGTCTTTGCCATGCTTGTTAATGAGCAGATTGTGTTTTCTTTGTTTAAGGCGTTTTCTTTGTTTCTCGTACTTCTTTTCTATTACATCAAAGTACTGTGTTCAATTATTTCTGTCCGTACAGCGCTAGCGTTTATATTCAAGATCGGTCAATGCAAATGTAGAGCGCCACCGCACGAGCGCGGCGGCACTGAAAATTAATGACTCGAAAACCCGGCGGTTTCTATCATCCCCATTACATCACATATCTATCAATGCCGGCAGTGGCCATCCAGTGCATTCTGCTGCTGTCTTGCACAAACCGTCTTTGATTCCAGTGTAAGCACCGCATTATCCCTTGCAGACATTCTGAGAACTGCAAACCCACAGGAATCTCACTCACGTGTTAGTGCAGCCGTCGACCTCACAGAAAGGGGCCGCAAGCGGTAAGACTGGATTAACACAAATGAGGCGCAACCAAGGGTGACTTCCCTTGCACCGCTCGCTGGGTGAGCTTGCTTTCATCTGTCTGTGTTCATGACTAGTCTTGGAAAGCAACTGCTGAGTGAAGAATGTCTTTGGGCAGGAGCTTGTGATGATGTGGTATTATGTAACAATGACAGCAGTTTGGTGCACAGAGACACCTGCTTTTGCAAGGAGATGTCTCTCGTTTCTCAACTTTTATACATATACAGCTCTACATTATAATTATCGGTAGCCCTGAGCCTCTAAAATCACGACAATCGGTCCTAATAATTATTGACAGGAAGAGGAGGAGTGTAATGGTCTGTTGATGAGTTTTAGAACAAATTCAGATTATGTGTGCGCGAGTGTGTGTGCGTGCGTGCATGAATGCATATGTGTGTGTGTGTGTGTGTGTGTGTGTGTGTGTGTGTGTGTGTGTGTAAAAACCAAGCCAAACACAGCCTGCCAATCGATCGACCAGTCACAACTTCATGGCCTCACGGCAAGGCCGTTTATAGTAAGAAAAAGAGGATAATATTATTACCAAAAATAAGGCCTTGAATTGTAAGGTCTTATTTTCCCAAACAAGGCCTTGTTTTCTCAAAAATAAATCTTAATTTGGAAAACAAGGCTTTATTTTTCAGGACCTTACTCAGTTACGGATGTTGCCGACCCTTTGTGCCAACCATAGCCGTAAGGGGTCGCATTGGAGATCTTCGAGCGGAGAATTAGGCCGGGTGGGGACGCCTGCACACGCCTCAAACTCACTGAGCGATGACCTCACCATGTCCAGCAGACGAGCGAGAGTCAGTAGAGCGTTCAGCCAATTAGTCCAGTGAGGTAGCGCCTCAAGGTCACAAGACCGGCAAAAGAACGATAACTGCTGGCCCGGGGAGGATGAGCGAAGGGAGATAAGTTTGATCACATTCACTGAATGGTGGCGTGCTTCGTTACTCGGCTTCAAAGCGAACGACAGGGTGTCGATGGAAGCCCCTGCTGAGTTTCTGTGTCAGCGTAAACCCGCTAACTAGCTCAGCGAGGCCCTGCGAGCAGCCAAGGGGTGAACTGGTGCAGGTGAAGAAACTTGAATGGAACAACATAACACGGAGACCCGAAAGGCTCTTCAAGTTGGCAGTCCTGTACAATACATATTCTAATTCTCTTAGCATTTAACCACGTTATGTCCCAAATAGACTCTAGTACTTCTGGGAACAGAAAAATAAAGGTAGCATAAGTATACATATTAAAGATGTGTTTATTTGTGTTTGTTTGTTTGTTTGCTTAACGCCCAGTCCACCACGAAGGGTGATATCAGGGCGGTGCTGCTTTGACATTTAACGTGCGCCACACACAAGACAGAAGTCGCAGCACAGGCTTCATGTCTCACCCTGTCACATTATTCTGACACCGGACCAACCAGTCCTAGCACTAACCCCATAATGCCAGACGCCAGGCGGAGCAGCCACTATAGATTGCCAATTTTAAAGTCTTAGGTATGACCCGGCCGGGGTTCGAACCCACGACCTCCCGCTCACTGGGCGGACGCCTTACCACTAGGCCACCGTGTTGCGGTGTTTATTTGTGTGTGTGTGTGTGTGTGTGTGTGTGTGTGTGTGTTTCTTAGCTTGGGTACTGGGTTGGTTGGTTGGTTGATTGGATGGCTTACTGCTTTTATAGAGTTGAAAAGAGTGAAAAAGGTCAAAATCGCATGTCGCCATTCGGTTGTTGCCTTCTGGTTGTTGTCTTTCACTTACGTTCAGTTTATATAAATAGATTTGTTTCAGCATTCCCCCGAAAGCGGCGTATGGCTGCCAGAATGGCGCGGTAAAAACGGTCATACAAGTTAAAGATTGTGAGAGTTTCAACCCATAGGTGAGTAGTTTGAGCACAGAGGTGAAGTAGTTTCAGCTTTAATAAGTTAGTGTAGTTGCAGAATTACACTCATTTCTCTTCTGGCTTTTGTCAACAAGCAGAGAAAACAAAAAAGAAACAAAACGAAACAAATCCAAAACAAATCAAATCGACTTGGAGGAAAAAACAACTACTGAGAAACCAACCAACCAACCGTCAAAACGTTGCTGGACGACTGAGCAGACCTAGAGGTGCACGAAAGTTGAAAAAAAAGGAAAGGTTGTGCGGTTTCAGCAGTGTCTTTTTTCCGTTCATCAACGACATTTGCTGGGCGGAAAAAAATGCCTTTTTTTTATTGATA
>NC_090261.1:47591621-47601621 GCF_037325665.1 Littorina saxatilis
CACCCCCCAACCCCCTGACAAACGCTGATTTTCGTCCCTGCCCTCTTCAATCATATATCACATATATACCTACCGGTAGAAAGCTCAGCATTGTTGTAATCCGCAGATTTTTACTATACATGGAGCACACGTATTGCGACTGATCGTAAAAGACCCAGTGTACAGGTAAACAATTCGGGAAATAAAAAAAAGAAAGAAGATAGACATCACGAAAACATTTAATGAATATTTGACCCCAAAAAGCCAAAAAAATATTTGCCCCCCCCCCCCTCCACCAAGCAAAAAAAAAACCAAAACACAACAACAACCCAAAAATGCACGGATTTGAATGAAAATTGATCCGTCAAAGCATTCCCTTTGACAAGATAACCCCGATACATACCCACTAAAAAAACAGGGAGGCTTCTGTGCAGAGTATAGACTTATGTTTATGAAGAATAATCTCGTAAAAAGCCGCTGGTGGCTTCGTCAAAAATGTCCAACTCTGCACCGGACGCATGCAATTTGTTTGTGTACATGTCCAAGTGTAGGGAAGCTCTTGTCACGTTTAAGAGCCTGACCAGATTTGAGATGGTGAGTCAAATCTTTTTCACGGTGGAAGTTCAGCTTTTAAGGATGTTTTTATTCAATTAAAAACATGGATATAATTGTCTGCATAGATTTATATACTTTAAAAAAAAAATGCAACACTTCAAAATACTTAAAGCTTTGACAGATTAATGATGGTTTACATACTCGATTACATTGGAAGGGAGGTATCTTTATCTGTGTAAAGAGATAAAGATCAGTATTTGGGGGAAAACTGAAACACTGAATGCCTACTATGACTATGTTTACCACATCGCACGGTACGCTTTAAAGACCAACCACTTTTTATTGTGCCACTGGAAAGGGCTTTATAACAGGACCGCAAAAATATAATTATATCAAGTTCCATCTCCTCCGATCGCGCGTAATTGGCTATTGAAAGTGCTCATTCTCACCTGTAATTAACTATAAGGGAAGCAATCTTAAAATTTTGCCATCGCTTAACTCCCCTGGCTAGTGACGTCAAACGTGGAACACACTGAGCGAGCAAACATGGCGTCAAGCGAAGCAGAGAGAGACGTTGCATTGCAACTCTCGTGTGAAAGCAGCGATTTCGACTCGGATTTAGAGATTAACGTGTTTCAAACACAATCACAATCTTGTGGAGCCCCTCAGCCATACCAGTTTGAGCCTCAGATTTCGAGTAGCGACGATGATGGCAGTGAAGGAGAAAGACAGGCACATGACCAAGTGGACCCAAGTCGTCTGAACTGACGCAACTTTTGTTGAAGACTTCGGAGGAAGGCCAAAGCGATAACATTGCGAGGTTTTCAGTCAGTAAGGTCCCCTAACGTAGGCCTATATTCACCAGACCATCTAGTATTTTGCAACTGAAGACGCGACTGAAGGAGAAGTTTTTTTTGTTTTTTTTAGACATAAGCGATACATAACACAGCATAAGTTCGTCGGTCCGCGGCGATGGTCGTCAGTAATGGAACCAATCACTGCAGAGTGATCTGTTAATAGCAAATTAACTGGTCAAGTTGCTCCTTTCGTTTCGTGAATATATTAGCAATTTACATTTTTTTTAACTTTGAAGTTTTGCTTTAGAAATTACCATCATCATCTTCGTTCTCTTTGTCATCGTCTCCATTATATTAATTCTTCTTTGTCTTCTTGCCAGTTCATTCATCGTCTGTCTCTCTTTTCCTCATTCCCCCCCTCTCCTTTTTCTTTTGGCAGAGGAAAAAAATCCTCGAACATTTTAACTCGTTCCGGTTCAAATATGACTCAAATTGTCTCCTTACACCCCCCCCCCACCACCACCATTGCACGGCCCATATAGCCTCCACATCTGACTTTTACACGCACCTTCTCACGGACAGTTATCCGTGTAACGAATGGTGCGCGCAGCACGTGCTCAAAGCTGAGGTGATTGTCTGTGCACGCGCTCGCTCGTGCCTCGAGGCCGTCTCACTCACCTGTACAGGTGAAAAAGCCCATGGACCGTTTCCCCTGAAACCTATTGACCTCTGCTCCCCCCTGAGATTCGAGGATTTTAGGGTGACGACTTTTGTCTTGTGTAGGGGAGGGAATGGCATAGAGGCGGTAATGGTGGTGGTGCAGTGTATGTGTGTGTGTGTGGAGGGGGGTGGGGGTGGGGGGGGGGGGGGTGGGGGAGTAAAAGGAGATACAGGAGGAAGGAGATGATGGGATGTGAGACGAGGAGGAGGAGATAAAGGCAGAGAGAGAGAGAGGGGAGGGGGGGGGGGTGGCGAGTGGGGGAGACAAACATCTCTGACATAATTCAAAGGAGGAGGTGGGTGTGGATAGGTGCGGTGGTGGGAGAGTATGAATAAAGGGGACATGGAGGAGGGAGATGGGAAGAAGGTGCAAATAAAAAACCAAAAACAAAAAAAACACCCCCACACACAAAGAAAGAAAGCAGAAAAAATGGCGGAGGTATAGGGAGAAGGGATACAGGGGGATCTCCGATAAAACTATTGAGGAGAGCGGGGTGGGGTGGGGGGGGGGGTGGAGGGGGGAAAAGACACAAAAAGGAACATGGACAAAACAAGCAAGATCAGAAATGTATAGAAGGGATCTCGAGCGGGTGACGGATACGAGATTCAAGCGGGGTAGGGGGTGGGGTGGGGTGGGGGTGGGGGGGGGGGTGGGGAGTGGTGGTGCGGGGGGGGGGGGGGGTGGGTGGGTGGAGGTGGGGGGTGGGAGGTTGAAGGAATTGATTATTGCTCACCATCCAAGTCTTTCCAAATTTGACTCTAACTGCTTGAGCCCTGGGTCTTGTCAGTTCTGTTGTCAATTAAACAACGACAACAAGCTGCTTCGTACCTTCGGATCATCCTCATTCGGTATTTTACCAAACACTTCGAGAATCCTCCGACGAAGAAAACCTGAAATCAGACTAATCAACGTCCAACACATGTCGTGTTTGGTCTGACCCCTTTTTGATTATCTCGAACTCGGCGATGTTATTTATAAAGACATAGACATACAGGAAAGTGAAACTGATAGCAGTATAATTGACATGGTTTCGGGGTTTTGGTAACACTGTCTTTTTCTTTTCCTCTTAAAGTCCCAGTGTAGCGCCAAATTTGATTCACAATACAATCATGTACTCGATTTTCCCCAAACGTTTACTTGAACGTCAAATTGAATAAAAAAAAAGAAAAAAAGAAATGGCAAGTTAATGGGAAGTTAAACAGACAAAATAAAACATTTTCCAGATTGAACGTAACAACGGGATGTGTTTGTCACGACACTGGCTCATGACCGTATAGCCTTTTGGGTGAATTTTTAGAGAAAGTAGGCTTACAAACTTTTTCTTCTAATATGTAATAATCTTGAGTGTATTTAATTTCCTTTAGTGGACATTACTTCCAAGTACATTACTCGTGAAAAGAAAGTAGACAGGTGTGTGTGTGTGTGTGTGTGTGTGTGTGTGTGTGTGTGTGTGTGTATGTGTGTGTGTGTGTGTGTGTGTGTGTGTGTATGTAGATCTTCAGAGATGTTGCTATGATTCATTGTCTCTCGTCACAGGTATATGATCTCACGTAACGTAATCAGTAAATGAACTTCTGCTCTGGATAATTTGTCGAAATTATGATAAAGGTTTTAACACTTTTGGAAAGTTTTAGGCTGCCCTTGTACGGTTCGACGAATTTGCCGAAATGGCCAAAAACATGTTGGCAACTTTTTGAAGTTGTATGCAGTTTTCTTGCGTCCCGTTTACCCCAACGATGAAAAAGAAAAGGAAAAAAAAGAAAGAAAAAAAAGAAAAAAAGAAAAAAGAAACTAAGAAAGAATGAAACACAAGAAAGAAAGAAAGAAAGAAAGAAAGAAACTAAGAAAGAATGAAACTAAGAAAGAAAGAGAGAAAGAAAGAAACAAAGAAACAAACAAACAAACGGCAGTTCTGTTAAAATTGCACAGAATTGGCAATTTGTTTTGGCGATTTGATTGCATTTCGGCGCTGCACCAACTGCCAACACCCAAAAAAGACATCCCTTGACCTTTACCAGCAGGTTGTATATAAAAAATTTTTTTTTAAAGTTTAACGTTAGAAAGGGTATAATATTATTTTCCTTTGTATTTTTATATAAATATGGACCTGTTGGGTTTCTTTCGACGAATAGTATTTACAAGTTGCCCTGCTATTTAACACAATAGATAACATGCTTTATATTTCACGTTCAGTTAGTATTATAACTGGATATATAAAAAGCAGGGTGCTTCTGCCTGTGACAGGTATCATTCATTATGATCCTTCACACAACGACCCTTTTCGTTGCCTTGCGAAATTCACAATGGCGACAGCAGATTCGCGTTGCAGAGTACACCGAACTTCAGGCCGGAAAAGGTGCACATTTCTGTTTTTCTTTATGTTTTTTTCTTCCTTTCTTTCTTTTTCTTTCTTTCGAATTTCTTTCGACTTTCTTCCTTCTTTGTCTGTCTGTCTGTCTGTCTTTTGTTTTGTATTCCCCTATCTTTTTCATTTCTTTCTTTCTTTCTTTCTTTCTTTCTTCATTTCCTCGTTTCAATGTTCGTTCTTTTTGTTCCTATTTTTCATTTTTTATATTTAGTCAAGTTTTGACTAAATATTTTAACATCGAGGGGGAATCGAAACGAGGGTCGTGGTGTATGTGCGTGTGTGTGTGTGTGTGTCTGTGTGTCTGTGTGTGTGTGTGTGTGTGTAGAGCGATTCAGACTAAACTACTGGACCGATCTTTATGAAATTTGACACGAGAGTTCCTGGGTATGAAATCCCCGAACGTTGTTTTCATTTTTTTTGATAAATGTCTTTGATGACGTCATATCCGGCTTTTCGTGAAAGTTGAGGCGGCACTGTCACGCCCTCATTTTTCAACCAAATTGGTTGAAATTTTGGTCAAGTAATCTTCGACGAAGCCCGGACTTCGGTATTGCATTTCAGCTTGGTGGCTTAAAAATTAATTAATGACTTTGGTCATTAAAAATCTGAAAATTGTAAAAAAAAATAAAAATTTATAAAACGATCCAAATTTACGTTTATCTTATTCTCCATCATTTGTTCATTCCAAAAACATATACATATGTTATATTCGGATTAAAAACAAGCTCTGAAAATTAAATATATAAAAATTATTATCAAAATTAAATTGTCCAAATCAATTTAAAAACACTTTCATCTTATTCCTTGTCGGTTCCTGATTCCAAAAACATATAGATATGATATGTTTGGATTAAAAACACGCTCAGAAAGTTAAAACAAAGAGAGGTACAGAAAAGCGTGCTATCCTTCTTAGCGCAACTACTACCCCGCTCTTCTTGTCAATTTCACTGCCTTTGCCATGAGCGGTGGACTGACGATGCTACGAGTATACGGTCTTGCTGAAAAATGGCATTGCGTTCAGTTTCATTCTGTGAGTTCGACAGCTACTTGACTAAATATTGTATTTTCGCCTTGCGCGACTTGTTTCATTTTGTAAAGAAATCTTATTTTTGGATGATCAGGTGGCGGGACCAGTCATGACGTCAATTATTTGGCGCCTATTGCTAATCAGGTCTGCACTGATTGAGAGGGAACGCTTGAACCGCGTATCACTCATTTTCCTGCCTCCCGTATGATGGATGAGCTTTTTCACCCTGGAATATTTCATCCGGGTGGACTCGCAGACGAGGAGGCAATGATGTCTGGTACACGGGTGGGAATTGGGTATATGGTTACGGTGTCAAAATCAAAGGGAGTGATTCGCTGATACACTCGAATGATATAGTTGCAGTTGTTTCAGAGGGAAGAAAAGAACAACCTTTTCACCTGGATAACAATTAGGGGGGGGGGGGGGGAGAGAGATGCAGAGCAGAGTCTTTCTTTGAGAGGAGAATATTGACTGCACATTTGGAACTCGACTTCAGTGATGGACTGAAGACGGCATGGAACATTATTTGTAGCCTATTGCCAGCGGTTTGCACTGCGACTTTGTTTCTGTGTATCTATGTTTACAAACGCGGTTAACGTAGCTGTAACAGTTGTTTCATCGTCATCAAAAGCATCTTCATCGTCTTCGCAGTCGTCATCGTCATCGCCCTCATCGTCATCGTCGTCGTCCTCCTCCTCTTCCTTTATCTCCTGCTCCTGCTCCTCCTGCTCCTCCTCCTGCTCCTCCTCCTCCTCCTCCTCCTCCTCCTCCTCCTCCTCCTCCTCCTCATCATCATCATCATCGTCGTCGTCGTCGTCGCCGCAGAGGCAACATATTACGAAATTCTGACGCTATTTAATATTGCTGCTATAATCCTTACAACAAGCAAAACTACTAGTCCTGCAGCAAACGTATAACAGTTTCAACAAAGGGGAGAAGTTAAATCACACAATATAACCTGAGACTAAGAAGTAAGCGTCTTTGACATACATACCTTCGACCAGCGACACTTATCAAGCAAACTCCTCGTGTCACCGTCTTTTCAGCGTGACGGTACGCCAGGCCTCGATCTCGTCTTCGAATCTGTCACCGTTCGACAGCGATTCTGCGGTAAAGACACGTCGAGAAAAGCAGAAGACACGAAGGGAAAGAAAAACGTGAATAAGGGTGGACACAAAAACAAGACTTTGAACTCCGCTGCGGCATGAGATTTTGGAACTCTTGAAAAATACCCGGCAAGAAATTGGCTTCATTTTCAGGCAAGCGGGGCGGGGAAGGGGGGGGGGGCTTTGGGAGAGAGAGAGAGAGAGAGAGAGAGAGAGAGAGAGAGAGAGAGAGAGAGAGAGAGAGAGAGAGAGAGAGAGAGAGAGAGAGAGAGAGAGAGAGAGAGAGAGAGAGAGAGAGAGCCGAAGATCCGTTTTTTTCCACTTGATTGGCTTCGTCTGGACACGGATCAGTAATTAAAATCAACGCTAAGAGATAGCCAAGATCACTGACACTTTGTCTCGGCTAGCTCACCGCGAGCTGCCATTTTTGTCCCTTCCTAATGCTCTCTCGTCTTATCTTGAAACTAACACGTACTTCTTCCTCGGTGCTCTCTTGTCTTTTCAGCTTTCTGTTCTCTTCATATATTTGTTTCTGTCCAATGTTTTGTTCTCTTTGGTCATTCAGTTTGCTGTTCTCTGGCACAGAAGTCGTCCAACAAGAACCAATGGCAATGCCACGATGAATCAGCCAAGAATAGCTGAAATAACACTGGTTTCTGTCTGTCTATCTGTGTGTTTGTCTTTGTCTGTGTTTGTCTCTGAGTATTCAGAACTAGCAGAAATGAACATCTTGGGTGCCCGTTAGTTTAGCGTACCTCTTGAAACGTCACCTTTAGTGTCTGCGTAGTCTGGTAGAGTAGTCTTGGTGGGTACCTCTCCCCACATCTCAAGACAGACAAAAGGGAAAGACAGAGAGAGGGGAGAGACAGAGAGGGGGAGAGACAGAGAGTAGTGGCGGCTACTTCACTCCAGATATATGTAGACAGAGACAGCGGCGAAAGACAGAGAGAGGTGAAACAGAGAGACGCTGGAGAGGCAGAGATCGAAGTCTATGTCTAGGCGGGCAGTGCTCTCCAGTCATTTCTATCAGAAGGTTTTCAAGCAGCAGTAAGCGAACGTCCTTTACCCTTAGTCTCTGTCCTGGACACATGCACTCAGTTCATTTGATGAAGCGAGCTATTCTGTCTCTTTCTCACTGTCTCTGTCTGTCTGTCCGTCTGTCTGTCTATCTGTCTGTCTGTCTGTTCTTCTCTCTGAATATTTGTGACCTGGAGCAGTCCTCGAGGGATGGTTGAAAAAAGAAGCACACGTGTCTGCTTACGCAACCACCCTCGGAAATAATCAACTATCATCTCTCGCTCTCTCTTCTTTCTCTCCCCCTCTCTCTCTCTCTCTCTCTCTCTCTCTCTCTCTCTCTCTCTCTCTCTCTCTCTCTCTCTCTCTCTCTCTCTCTCTCTCTCTCTCTCTGTGCCACGGTGTTCTCTGTTTCTCTCACTGCCTGCCTATATGTCTGCCTGTCTGTCTGTCTCTATGTCTATCTCTCTCTGTTTTTCTGTCTGTCTCTCTCTCTCAAACCTCTCCACCCAAACCACCCACACCCACCCCACAACCCCTCCCCACCCCTCTCTCTCTCTCTCTGGTGGAAATCGAAACATTTTTCGGGTCTGCAATTTGCCCCGACTCCGATCTCTACCTCTTATTACTGCTTGTCAAGTGCGAGGCAGACGCCCCTCGCACGGGTCCGCTGCTCATAGGGTCCAAAGATCGATTCTTGCAAGGGGTTATAATCAGAGTGTGGGGCCCAGCATCTCTAGCTCGCCATCAAGGAACAGAAGCAAAGCGGCCAGAAAAAAAAGCTCATTTACCGGGGAAATGACTGCCTCGGCCGCTTCCGGCGTCTTAACGGCCGGAATGAAATGCGGCTGATCTAAAGGAACGGTCGAGTTCCGGCCAGACTAGGATTAATGGGAAGGTCCGCTGGAGAAATAAATGATTTTGTTGATGATTTTCCAGCCTCAATATTGGATGTAATGGCCGGAAAAATTGACTGGACACGACCGGCCAAAACGAACCGACGAGGAGGGGACGGAGGGAGGGAGTGAGGGAAGGAGGGGGAGATTACTTGCAGTAGGGAGGAAGGAAGAAGGACTTTTTCGCTTTTTTTTCCCCACGGAGTATGCGAGACGACTAACCGCTTCCCCTTCCCAGCGTCCGTTGCTACAGGAAGTGACGTTGCAGTGTGGAAGCTTGTCCCGGACGCGGAGGCATACAGCCTGATCACGAACTCCATCACGAGTTCCTGGGACTGTGTGCCGGAGCCATTGAGGCAGGGTGATTGAGAGTGATGCCTCGTTACGGGCCTGTCACAATCACCGTCCTGCTGCAACTAAAAGTCGTCTGATTGCAACAGGGATGCAACTACAGTCGATCCTGCATATAACGACCATCCACGATATAACGACCATCCACGATATAACGACCATCCACGGGTCCGACCAATAGTGGTCGTTATGGAGAGGTGATCACCATCGAAGTTTTTTTAATTTTTTTAATTTTTTTTCTCGTCTTTACACCTGTTCCTTATCCCGTTGTGCTCTCACACCGCCCCGTCCCTGCACTCACTGCTCCAACCACCTCTGAATTTCGTTCCGCTGCCAGACTTGTCGATTTTACAGACGCTCCAGGGGGGGGGGGGGGATGTCGAGTCGCTGCGGTAGGCTACCCTCGGAAGATGACACTGCACTTCTGCTGAGTCACTTCGACGGTGTTCAGTAGTGGGTCTGTCCCGAGCTAACGGACGCAGCCCACTACCTACTATGCCCCATACTAACGACATTGACTTTTAAGTCGCGGAGCCAGACTGAGTGAGCGTCCCCTCCAGAGAGCAGACCGCCACCACGTCCCTCCGTCGACCCCCCAGAACGTCACACGTTGAAGTCTGACAGCAGAACTACTATTCAGGGAAGGATCGAACAGGAACACTGAGACCAAGGTCACCATGAGAGCTCTGGGCATGAAGGGCCACAAGAGCAAGGACAATTTATATTTTGGATGATTAATGAGATGAGGATGATTATAATGATGATGCTTTGGATTTCCAATTTGGTTTGAGACTACGTGACAGGGCAGCACTCTACGCTTACTGTCATAATATATCCTGGCATCAACCAGGCCCGAGAACTGCCGCACCTGCGGTGTTGGTCAGGTATACAGAACCTGAGCACCCTCAAAGTCGCATTCGTTAAGTGAATGACACTCGGCTGTGTGATCCCAGCCTTCCCATAGGAACCATAGCACTTCCACTCTGGGTAGGAGCCGACCGTAGCCCGAAAAACCCACATGACCCTGATGGGATTCGAACCCACGACCTTCCGGCCCGCAGCCCGATGCACTAACCACTGCGCTACGGGGGCCGGTTTTTTTCTTATTTTCTCTCTTCTTTTTTTTTCTTTTTTTTTTCGTCTTTACACCTGTTCCTTTGTCCCGTTCAGCTCTCACACCGCCCCG